>NW_019154086.1:53074217-53130375 GCF_002288905.1 Enhydra lutris kenyoni | reverse complement strand
GGGCGCCTGGGTGGCTCAGTGGGTTAAGCCGCTGCCTTCGGCTCAGGTCATGATCCCAGGTCCTGGGTTCAAGCCCCGCATTGGGCTTTCTGCTCAGCAGGGAGCCTGCTTCCTCCTCTCTCTCTGCCTGCCTCTCTGCCTGCTTGTGAATTCTCTCTGTCAAATAAATAAATAAAATCTTAAAAAAAAAAAAAGAACATAACATCTATATTATTTATCTTTTTAAAAAGATTTTATTTAATTATTTGAGAGAGAGAGAGTACATGGGAGAGAGCACAAACAGGGGGCAAGGCAGAGGGAGAGGGAGAAGCAGACTCCTGGCTGAACAGGAAGCCTCACCTAGGGCTGGATCCCAGGACCCTAGGATAATGACCTAAGCAGAAGGCTGGCACTTAACTGGCTGAGCCATATAAATATATATATATATTTATATATTTATATGTGTATTTTAAAACATATTATAGGCCAATCTCTTTTTTTGAATGCAGACAAAAATATCTTAAGGAAAATATAAGCAAACTCAATCCAGTTCCCCACTAAAAAAAAAAAAAAAGGATAACACATCAACATCAAGTTGGGTTTATTCCAGAAATGTAAGAGTGGAGTAACATTCAAAAATAAATTATTTTAATTTAAGTGTTAACATATTAAAGGGTGAAAAAAGAAAGGATTTCAATATATCCAGAAAAGAATGTGATAAAATTCAAAAATCTGTGATGATTTAAACACACACACACACACACACACAAAGCCAACTTAGAAAACTGAGAAATTAAGAAAAAAACTTATTTAATTTGATAAGGGGCATTTTTAATGAAAAAAACAGACAAAAAAAAACTAGTGCAAGTATTATGCCTTTCTTTGATATTGTACTAGAGATTCTAGCTAATATAACAAGAAATAGAAATTAAAGGTCTATGGAGGACACAGACTTCAGTTAAAAGATAACTTCTGGGGATAAATAACTTCTGGGGATATACTTGAAAGTTGCTGAGAGTAAATCTTAAATGCTCTTACCTCAAAAAAGAATTAGTAATTATGTAAGGTTTCAGAGGTGTTAACTAATCCTGCTGTGTTAATCATTTTCCAACATAAAAGGGTATAAGCCATCACACTGTACCCCTTAAACTTATGCCATGCTATATGTCAATTATATCTAAATAAATCTGGAAAATTAAACTAAAGTTATACGGACAGGAAAGGTAGAAATAAAAACTGTAACTATTCACAGAAATGATGACTGTTTTAATAAAACTCTAAGGGAACCCACAAAATCTAAAAGAATCTAGTGAATTTGGCAAATCCCTGTCTATAAAGTAAATAAATATATATAAATGAATGGTTTTCTTATATACTAGCAAACAGACATTTAGAAAATGAAACTTAAAACACAATTTACAAGAGCATAAAATAAAATCAAATACTAGAAATCGATCCAACAAAAGTATACAGTCTTCTACATAGAAAACTTTAAAACATTACTAAGAGAAATTTAAAGAAGACTAAAATAAGTGTAAAATATAATGCATTTAGAAACTGGATATCAAATTTCCCAAAACACAATCTCAATCAAAATCCCAGAAAATTTCATTTTGTGGATATTGACAAGCAGGTTCTAAAATGTTTATGGATGGGCACCTGGGTGGCTCAGTTGGTTGAGCAACTGCCTTCGGCTCAGGTCATGATCCCGGGGTCCAGGGATCGAGTCCTGCATTGGGCTCCCAGCTCCACGGGGAGTCTGCTTCTCCCTCTGACCTTCTCTCCTCTCATGCTCTCTCTCACTGTCCCTCTCTCAAATAAATAAATAAAATCTTAAAATGTTTATGGAAACACAAAGGACCAAGAATAACCAAAACAATCTAAAAGAAGAATTTATGTAAGGGGTTTACACCACCAGATACAATATTTCTTCTAAGTCTACACTAATGAGCAATGTATTATTGGTACAGGGATAGACAAATAGACTGATGGAACAGAAAAGAGCATCCAGAAATGGGTCCAATATTTACGTAAGCACTTGATTTATGATAAATTTACTGCTAAAGTATCTGGGGAAAGAACCAACTTTTGACAACTGGTGGTTGATCAATTAGACACCTACATTAAAAAGATAAATTAACTAAATTAAATAACTCTTGTACCCAACCTCCAGCCTCACACTTAACACAAACACAAAAAAATACCTTCCAGGGAAAATTCAGACCTAAATGTTAATGACAAGCAATAAAGTTTTCAGAAGATAACAACAGAGAATGTCTTCATGATCTTGTGGCAGGCAGAGGTTTTCCTTTTTAAAACAGGATATTTAAAAAATGACTATAAAAACGAGATTGACAATTTGAATTTTATTAACATGAAAACTTTTGTTTATCAAAAGACAACTATAACACAATGAAAAGACAAACCTCAGAGTAAGAGGAGACATCAGTTATATGTGTATTTGACAAAGACATATATCCAGACCATATAAAGGAACACCAATTCAATAACAGAAACAGTAACAAGCCCAAGTATAAAATGGGCAATGAACCTTCAAAATGCACATTACAAAAGAGGATATCTAACTGGAAAATAAATACATGAAAAGATGTTTAATTTCACTCATCATTAGAGAAATGCAAACTAATGCCATAATGGTCTACCATGTCACACATACCAGAAAAGATAAAATGAAAAAGACAGATAATACTAAGTGTTGTCAAGGATTAGAGCAAACAGAACTCTCATGTAGTAATATTGAGAGCAGAAACTGGTTTAATAACTTTGGAAACTATTTGGTAATATCTACTAAAGCTGAACATGGGCATATCAGCAATGTGATTCTTTAGTATACATTAGTTTACTAAATTATTTATACATTTAGTATACATTAAACAGAAATGCAAAACCACTATCCATAATGCTTCTAAGCTGGAAACAACCAAAATTTCCATCTACCATAGAATAGCCTTAAAAATAAATTTTGTTATATTCATAAACAGGAATATCATAAAACAATGAAATTTTTAAAAAAAAAATTATAGCTTCATGAAGATGCAACAACAAAATGAATCTCACAAACAGAAGCAAAAGAAAATATACAACATGATTCTATTTCTATACTGTTCAAAAAGAACCAAAACTAATTTATTGTATTAAAAGTCATAATAGCAGTTACCCTTGGGGAGTAGGGAGGAAAAGAGGGCACTTCTGTGGTCTGGTGATGCTTAGCTTCTTGTTCTGACTGCTGCTAACATGGGTATATTCACTTTCTGAAAACTCACCTAGATGCATACTTATAATTTCTGCACTTTAAAAAAATAGTTGTGGTCCCATGAGTGTTTGGTAAAATCCCATTGCTTTTATTTTCCTCTCTCTGTCCTCTCACCACTTGGCCTTGAACATGGGCTCAGTTACAGAAATGCAGTAAATAAAGCCATCACTTGCTAGCTGGAGGGTCAAAAAGGGCAGCTGCAGGGAACTGAAAAAATACCAGTGATATCATGGAGAGAAAAGGGCTCAGGAAAATAATTCCATAAAATTGCTATTAAATTCTGGGGTTATCCACAAGCTGCACATATATGGATCTGATTTTAATCAGCATACAAAAGAAATTAAGAAAAAAAAAAATAACACATAGGTCCATGCCTAGGTCCAAGACAACCTCTGGTACATACACAGGACAAATCTGAAAATAAAGCTGGCATTGGAACCACAAAATACAGCTTGTAACTTCTGTCCTGAACCTAACTAGATCAACTGCCCGCTAAGACAAAAATATCAACATTCTTTGTATAATTTATGAGTCTCCAAGACTCAAAATTTCGTAACAGATATAAATTATTTAATTTATTTAAACTATACATAACATAATATTTAAAATGTCCAGATTCTAGTAAAAAAAAGTACTGGGCATATGAAGAACCAGGAAAATCTCAATTCACATGAGAAAAGATAACTAACAGTCATGAACACTGAAATGACACAATGTTGAAACTGTCTGATAAAGACCTTAAGATATATATTACAAAAATGTTCTAATAAGGAACAGTCTTGAAACAGAAATATAAAATAAACAACAAAAAGATCACAGATACTTTCAATGACAAAATGAAGATGACAAAGAAAAGAGTCACTGAACCTTAGGGTAGATCAACTGAAATTATCCAATATGAAGAACAAAGAGAAAAAAAATTAAAAGACTCAGGGATCTACGGGGTAATAACAAGAAGTCTAGCATTCCTCGTCATTAGAGTATCAGAAGGAAAGGAGTTAAAGAGTACAGTGCTGAAAAAAATATTTGAAAAATATTTGGAAACTTCCAAATTTAGTGAAATAGATAAACCTAAAGATTCTAGAAGTGTAGTAACCTCAAATAGGATAAAAACAAAAATAATCCATGCCCAATACAGCATTTCAATTTGAACATTAAAGTGTGGAAACTGAAGATAAGAAAAAAAAATATCTTGGAAGCATCCAGAGGAAATCACATATCACCTATAGGGGACTGACAATTCAAATGACAGTGGATATCCACAGAAACCATAGAAGCCAGGGTGCCTGGGTGGTTGCTGGTTAAGTGCCTGATTTCAGTTCAGATCATGATCTCAGGGTCATGAGATGGAGCCCCATAAGCCCACAAGCCGCATGCTGGGCTCCACACTAGGCAGGGAGTCTGCTTGAGAATTTCTCTCTCCCTCTCCCTTTGTCCCTCCTCCCTACCCCTGAACTCTCTTTCTAAAATAAATAAATAAATCTTTTAAAAAAAGAAAAAAGAAAGAAACTATAGAAGCCAGAAAGAAATGACACCCCTTTTTTAAAAGTGCTGAGAGGAAGGAAATATCAACATAGACTCTATACCCAATAAAAATATCTTTTCAGAATGAAGTGAAATAAAGATTTTCTCAGATGAAAACAAAACTAAGAAAATTTGTTGCTAGGAGACCTTTTCTAAAAGAATTACTTAAGGAAGTACTCCAGACAGGAGGAAAATGATACTAAAAAGAAACTTCATACATGGAGAATAAAGAGAAAGTAACAGAAATGATAAACATATAAGTAAAAATAATGAACTATTATTCTCTGCTTGAGTTCTTTAAAATATGTTTACAGTTAAAAGTGAAAATATAACATTATCTAAAGGGGCTTAAATCTATGTAGATATTATATGCGACAATAATGCAAGATTGGGACAGTAAATGACCTTACCTGGTGGCAAGATTTCTACATTCAACTTGCAGTGATAAATTCTTAGAAGACTATGAAAACTTAAGTATGCATACTGGAAACCTTAGAACCTCTAAAAAACTATACAAAGATATATAGTCAAAAGCATAATTGATAAATTAAAATGGAATACTAAAAAAAAAATTCAAGTAACCCAAAACAAGGCAGGAAATGGGAAATGGAGGAATGGAAAGAGAAGGCAAAAAACAAAAAACAAAAAACAAACAAAAACAAAAACAAACACCCAAACAAACAAAAAACAAAAAAAAGTAGGAAACAAAATATAAGACATAAATTCAAAAGTCAATAGTTACACTAAATGTAAATGCAGTTATTGATACACATGCATATACACACACTCACACTCTTATAGTTTCCTAGAGCTATATACGTTAAGGAGGAAATAATCATGCTACTGTGGTATGGATTAACAAGAGGGTCTTACCTTAGAATGATATGAGAAAGTTGCTTTGGAGAGGTGTCTTTTAAGGTGAGACTATGGAGTCAAGATGGATCCACCCAAGCAAAGAGTGGGTTTAAGAAGCGCCAGTTCCAGCATTCTTCAATAGGAACATGAGAGAAAGTGAAAACTGAACAGTCACAAGTCTGTTTCAAAGTAAAAGAATATTCATGACACCGCAGTACACTCAACAGCAAATACTATGAGAAGCCATTCACTCCCTGAGAGAAATAGCAGAGGAATAGATACTGGGTCTTAACTGGAACAACATCTTGTGAAGCTAGGTAGATTCTACCCTGACCTGCCTAATACTGGGGAATGAGGGAAACAATGGTGCCTTCAACTGAAGCTCCCATTGCTGCAAAGTTCCTTTACTATAGAAAGGCTAATAGCAATTCCGAAGAAAACCACTTTTATCATGGCTGACAAGTGGGAGTCTTGTCTGTACTTCATCCTACACAACTATCCCACCAGAGCTGGTAGGTCCAGTACTACTGCTATTATGGTTACCTGGATTTTGGAAATCAAGCATTCACCCCCTCACCAGCCCAGGGTAACTAGTACAGTAGCATGAGCCACCCCATGACTGAATGAATTCTGACAACTCCAGCTCCAGAGACTTCTGGGCAAGTCCGTAAATGGCAAGAGCCAGAAACAAGATAGTTGTACCTCCTGCTATCTACCTGGACACTCTTAACTAAAACTCAGACATATCTATCTATGTATCAAGTGGTTGAGGACCAAAATAAACAGGACAGTTTCCTGAGCTCTCTTCATGGAGCTTACCCAGGTCCTACAGATATAAATCTCCAATTCATAACTTAAGCCATTCTGCAGTTGTCACTAGATGAACACGACAAAATCAAGGATGAAGCTAAATCCCAGCCTTTTCAGTCAAGCAGGACAACAAATGTTCATGAGAATAGTACATGAACCAGAAAGATGACCAGAAAACTTCCCATGCTCAACTCACCACTGTGTGACTAAATGTTGTTCTGCTTATTTTCTGATGACTTTTAAGAGAACAGGATAGGCATCCTGGAGAGCCAAATAATGGTCCTTTACTAGAAACACGTATTAAAATCACTACAAAAGCTGTTTTTTTTTCCCCAATTACCCTTTCCCTCCCTTAGCTGAGGATAGTGGACTAGATTTAACTGGAGTAATCACTTCAGGTGAAGGACATGAAGAAAATTAACGTGCAATGGCAGGCCTGCCATCAGTAACCATGCCCCTTAAAAACACTCTGAGAAGCCAATATTCTGATAATATTCTAAGAAACCAAGAATTTATACAACCATGGTAAATTGCGCACTGCACCAAAACATGCAGGCTACTTGACTTCACATTTGTTTCAGTCAACAACATTCAAGGGAGAGGCCCAATATGCCAAGTCACCATCCCACAATTTAGGGATGACTCACTTTAACAGGAAGAACAGTGTTTCACTCTCATCTCATTGAAGCCTGTTCATTTTAACATAATACCACATAGTTCCTAATATGCACCACAGAGGCAACATTGAGTTTTTACATCCAAATGGTGTGAGTGAACTGAGATAGTGTTTCCAGGGTCCTTTTCCTCATTGTCATGGTAACAGAGGGCAAAGGTGGCAATCAGGCTTTACACCTGGATGGTTGGCATATGGGCCCAGCTTCTAAAACAAAACTGGACTACAGTCACACATGTGTGGGGAGTGACATGCATTAAGTCCATTAATAGCAATGTATGTTGTGTTCTTTTCATTTTATTTTGGTAATGAATTTAGTATCAGATTGCTCTGCTTAGGGTAAAAGGAAACCAAGTCATATTAGAGGCTATTCTTCAGTCATTATGTCTTTATCTTGTTCTTACCAGGAAATGTAAAGATCTCTACAACACTGTTTTTCAAATTGTAGGGTATACTATAAGTGGTCTTGAAATTAAGATAGTGGTTTGTAGACCTTTAAAGAAAAGGAAAAAATAGCATATGGTAAAATGAGATAAAACAGTGTAGAATGTAACATATATGTCAGTGTCACACATAGGAAGGGTAAATACTGTCTTGTGAAATTTTTGTTTCAATTGTATGTCTCTGTGTGTACCAGGATATGATTTAATTGTATTTCTCTCAGTGGGGTATTATGAAAATGTTTGAAAACTACTGCTATAAAGGATACTATCTGATTGCCCAAATAGCATTTCTCTACAAGAATGCTATTGACTTTGAGAGCTGGTCAAGTCTCCCTTCTAAATAATCAGTTGATATATCACAGGACTCAAAGTCATCTCTTAACCCTGTCAACTAAAATACAGTAGTGATTCCAGCCACACATTTCCAAATGCTACCTAGGAGGTGATGTTACCCTCTGTAAAGAAATATGAATCCAAAAACAAAAGGTTACTAGTTCAATTCATGCATGATGAGAAGCATGTGTTTCCACCTATCCTTTTGTATCTAGAGCTTGATCTCCAATTAGGATTGCTTTGTAGGCCTTTAGCTGGGATATGTACACTGCTCTACCTACTTCTGCAAATTGTCTTCTGTTCCAAGCACCCATAAATCTGATACTAAATTCATTAGCAAAATAAAATGAAAGGAACACAACATACATCACTATTAATGGACTTCCACGCATGTCACTCCCCACACAATGTACTAAAAATGGACTCATCTCTATTTGAATGCCTACACAACTACCTGCGCTTTTCAATACGTACCATCTCAGGAAAGAGATTTTCCCCAAAGCTAACCAAGATTCGTTATTTTAAAAGCTCCCTCTCAAAGTGAAACTAGAAATTTTTACCACCAATTTATGCTGACTGAGTATTTATTCTTTGGTGGATCTTCTACAGAAAAGATCCATGGAGGAACCATGGTTTCTAGTCTAAAGAATTTATATTGTAATATTTTTTTACTTCCTGTGACTGACTTTGTGTGACAGTGATAAACAGCTCATAATGCTTCATCTGCTATCTTTACCCACAGGATCAAGGAGCAGTAAAATATTTAAAAAAAAAAATTTAAATGAAGATTAAATCAGCTGGTAGCATTGTACTGCAGCACAATATTTACGTTTGAACTTGAGTGGGGGAACTTTTCTTATTTAGAGCAGAATAAAGTCTTTATTCTATAGATTTTAAGTTTGCAATGACATTTTGAAAATATCAAGAGAAATAATCTGAATTTATAAATTAGACAGAAATGGTAAACTTGCACTTAATTTTTTCACAAACTCTCCCATTTCTGGCAAGCTTGGGACCAAACTATGTGTAACTATAATTTAAAGAGGCCATAAGCTAAAAGTCATAAATACTCTTAATTATTCAGCTCTTTTCCTTCCAGAACCTAAGATAAACTGATCTCTCACTTCCGCTAAAGAGCACTAATGGACAATTAGTTAGAGATAGAGAGCAACCCTTAAAGTAGTATTTTTCCAACAGAAAATCACACAAGTCGCTCAATCATTTACTTTTTTATACAATAAAAATGTCAAGGACCAAAAACTGGGCACAAAGGAAGAGAAAAATGGAAATGGAGAATATCACACTGTATGCTTAAATGATAAGAACAAAGAAATATGAGAGAAAAGACCATTTATTTTTCAAATGGAAAAATTGCTCAGATGAGTAAAAGGCCACAGAGTAAAAGGTCTGAGGGGATAATCCAGGCAGACTGCACATTGTGAGTGTGTAGTAAAAATTATCCTAAGGGAGAAAAAAACATCTGCTAAATGTTGGGTAAGGTAAATAAATAAGAAAAATGAGGCCAAATTTGCAAGAGACACCAATACCAATACCAAGTGAGCTTTCTTTTGTTGTTGTTTCAGTTTGTTTTTTGGTATGCTAAAGTAATAAATTAGCTATCAATAAGTAGGAACATTTGAAGATTAGTTTTACTAAATTAATAACAAAAAAAAAAAACTATGTATGTACATCTAAACATACACATACCTAGTGGGAGAACATTAAGGAGATTCCCATGCCTCAAATACATTTTGAGCACACAAATTAGGAGAGTCTAGATTCAAATAATAACAAATACAAAGGTCATTCTAAAATTAATTAATAAGCTAGATGTAGATAAATCAATAGAAACAAATGGGCACTGAGCAAGGATAATACTGTGCTCTGAATATGTAACTTAACCTGCCCTCAAAGTGGCCATTTTCACAGAGTACTGAAAAACACTGGCAATGTGAATCAGTCACAAAAAGCAAGTTTAAAAGCAACATTGGTAACCAAAGACAGACAAGGAAAATATGTATAAAAGGGTAAGATCCCCCAAAGCCTAAGCCCCAGGCGGTTAATTGAACATCTTATATCTGGGCTTCCTGTGGGGTTAAATAAGCATCTGTAAGTGCAGTAACCAGAATACACAATCTATTCAGATTGTCAAAAAGCTTTTGATAAATGTCATGGCAAAAACTGTCTAAGAGTTTTTAAGTAAACATGGAATTCAGAATATGTATTTCCATAAGCATGGAATTATCTTAAATAAAGTAAACAAAGTGTGAAATGTAGATGTGGAAAAGGCAGTTAAACATTTTATAAACTTTGACTATGGAATTCAAAGTGTCATCTGAACATCCTTTAGAGTTCACTATCCTTTTCAAGTTGTAAAATACCAAACACAGCATCATGAAATCTAAAGAGCTAGGATGGCTGCCCATATAATACTGATTAAGAAACTAAGATTCAAGGAGGATTAATCATTGCTTAAGGTTAAAACAGGAAGATTTTATAGGATGTATAATTAAAACCAAAGTTACCATATAAGTTCCCCTACAGCATGTGTTGAATATTGTACATCACTTATAATAAGGAATAAAACAATATGTACTTAAAAATAACCTTTGAAACATGGTCCTCCAAAAAGAGCTTTAAACATCTCAGTGTGTTGTGGCTACAAAGATACCCAAAACGCTGGGCATCAACAGAAGTACTTTGAATCTAACCTTGAAGATTACCATCATATAATAGCTGGATATGGGAGAATATGCCTACAAAGGAGATATCAGGGAATAATAAAGGCATAGGAAAAAAAATCAGGAGGGCATGATGCCATGGAAAATAAGGTCAGAAAAAGCATTTCAAAAAGAAGGAAGTGATCAGCAAGATCAAACGTCCAAAGAGATCTCAATAAGAGTTTGGTAAAGTGATAAAGATCTCTGATACAGACAAGGTGATCTGGTGAATATATTGGTGCGGAAATGGAAATGGAAAAGATAAACATCTCTGGTGAAATTTGAGTGTAGTTGGGAAGAGAGAGGGGGTAATAATAGCCAACAGCATATTCTATCTTTTTATAAATGACACTAAAATTCACCAAAGCTGGGAAGCTGGCTCACCCATGACTCCTCTGCCATCCTCCATACCTATTTGATTATTATGTGGTATAGATTATACCTCCACCCTCGTGAATATATTATCTTACATTCATCTTCCAATGACTCACCAACAGTTATAGGGTAAAATTCAATCTCCTTAGTTTAGGATCTATGGCTTTTTATAATCTGACCAAAATTACCCATCTAACCTTACTTCTTACTTACACCCAAAGATGCAGTTGAATGAGTCAGATTTTCACATTCCTCCAGGCTTTCTTGCACACTGTTAACGTTTTCCTAAAATGTTCTCCAATACGACCACTTTCCCACCACTGCCACCCCTGCCCACCTTCACGTATCACACTCCTATTCACCTTTCTAATCTCCATTCCAGTATTATCTTTATGAATTCTCCCTTGATCTACTATGTTCCCATAGTAACCTTTTTAGTACCTTCTTAAGGTATGAATACTCACAGAATTCTTTTGTATTTGAGACCCCAGGAGCCCATAGGTGTCTTGACAGCAAACACCCTATATTTTCATCTGTATGCTTCACACATAGTTAGCATTAATAAATGTTTTTAAATGAATGAAAGGATGGATTTGTTACTAAGGACATAGTACAAACCCAAAGTATAACTAGCTTTAGATTAGGTCATAGGTAGGTAATACATAATTGGCTACTAGGGGAAACTAGTGATTTGTGGGTCACAGGTGAACTTACCTCCTTGAAAATTTTATGTATTTGAAAAGTAAGATGAATCACATTCTGATATTTAAAAAGTTCACTGAATTACCTTTCAAATTTGGTGACTCTCTTCACTGACCTCAGCTTGTCCACATTAAAAACAAGAATCACCTAAAAATGCACTCCTTACCTACAATATCCAGAGCACTAACAAGGATATAAAGTTATAAATAATACATTCCTTGCTCCCACAGTTCATAATCTGGTAGGGGATTTAAGACATGTGGAAATATATACTGCTTTGAGCCATCTTCCAGTGCTATTTAAGCAGTAAGTGCTTTATAAAAAGCAAAAAAGAAAAAAAAAAGTATATAGAGTGATCCTGTCTTAAATAAATGGCTTGGTGAATGTCCCTAAAATGAAAACGTTTCATTCTAGTATTCAAAGCCAAAGAATCTCTTGAATCCAGACAAGGATGATCTTTCCTGTTTTAAACAGGTTTTAAGTATCCTCCTACTTAGGGCTAGTAGAATAGCCACAAGTTAAATTGCTTTGCCTATCTTTCTAACATCCAATTGAAAATGTATAATAGACAATACTGGAAATTAAAAACAAATAAGCAAGTAAACAACTTTTTTTAAAAGGATTCAGTTAAAGTGTTTTTTTTTTTAATAGCAAATTTTTTTTTATTAAATTTTATTTTTTATAAACATATAATATATTTTTATCCCCAGGGGTACAGGTCTGTGAATTGCCAGGTTTACACACTTCACAGCACTCATCATAGCACATACCCTCCCCAATGTCCATAATCCCACCCCCCAACCCCCCTCCCCCCATTAACCCTCAGTTTATTTTGTGAGATTAAGAGTCACTTATGGTTTGTCTCCCTCCCAATCCCATCTTGTTTCATTTACTCTTCTCCTACCCCCTTAACCCCCCATGTTGCATCTCCTCTCCCTCATATCAGGGAGATCATATGATAGTTGTCTTTCTCCGATTGCCTTATTTCGCTAAGCATGATACCCTCTAGTTCCATCCACGTCGTTGCAAATGGCAAGATTTCATTTCTTTTGATGGCTGCATAGTATTCCATTGTGTATATATACCACATCTTCTTTATCCATTCGTCTGTTGGTGGACATCTAGGTTCTTTCCATAGTTTGGCTATTGTAGACATGGCTGCTATAAACATTCGGGTGCACGTGCCCCTTCGGATCACTACGTTTGTATCATTAGGGTAAATACCCAGCAGTGCAATTGCTGGGTCATAGGGTAGTTCTATTTTCAACATTTTGAGGAACCTCCATGCTGTTTTCCAGAGTGGTTGCACCAGCTTGCATTCCCACCAACAGTGTAGGAGGGTTCCCCTTTCTCCGCATCCTCGCCAGCATCTGTCATTTCCTGACTTGTTAATTTTAGCCATTCTGACTGGTGTGAGGTGGTGTCTCATTGTGGTTTTGATTTGTATTTCCCTGATGCCGAGTGATGTGGAGCACTTTTTCATGTGTCTGTTCGCCATCTGGATGTCTTCTTTGCAGAAATGTCTGTTCATGTCCTCTGCCCATTTCTTGATTGGATTATTTGTTCTTTGGGTGTTGAGTTTGCTAAGTTCTTTATAGATTTTGGACACTAGCCCTTTATCCGATATGTCATTTGCAAATATCTTCTCCCATTCTGTCAGTTGTCTTTTGGTTTTGTTAACTGTTTCCTTTGCTGTGCAAAAGCTTTTGATCTTGATGAAATCCCAATAGTTCATTTTTGTCCTTGCTTCCCATGCCTTTGGCGATGTTCCTGGGAAGATGTTGCTGCGGCTGAGGTCGAAGAGGTTGCTGCCTGTGTTCTCCTCAAGGATTTTGATGGATTCCTTTCTCACATTGAGATCCTTCATCCATTTTGAGTCGATTTTTGTGTGTGGTGTAAGGAAATGATCCAATTTCATTTTTCTGTTTGTGGCTGTCCAATTTTCCCAACACCATTTGTTGAAGAGGCTGTCTTTTTTCGATTGGATATTCTTTCCTGCTTTGTCGAAGATTAGTTGACCATAGAGTTGAGGGTCTATTTCTGGGCTCTCTCTTCTGTTCCATTGATCTATGTGTCTGTTTTTGTGCCAGTACCAAGCTGTCTTGATGATGACAGCTTTGTAATAGAGCTTGAAGTCTGGAATTGTGATGCCACCAACTTTGGCTTTCTTTTTCAATATTGCTTTGGCTATTCGAGGTCTTTTCTGGTTCCATATAAATTTTAGGTTTAGTTGTTCCATTTCTTTGAAAAAAATGGATGGTACTTTCATAGGAATTGCATTAAATGTGTAGATTGCTTTAGGTAGCATAGACATTTTCACAATATTTATTCTTCCAATCCAGGAGCATGGAACATTTTTCCATTTCTTTGTGTCTTCCTCAATTTCTTTCATGAGTACTTTATAGTTTTCTGTGTATAGATTCTTAGTCTCTTTGGTTAGGTTTATTCCTAGGTATCTTATAGTTTTGGGTGCAATTGTAAATGGGATGGACTCCTTAATGTCTCTTTCTTCTGTCTTGTTGTTGGTGTAGAGAAATGCAACTGATTTCTGGGCATTGATTTTATATCCTGACACTTTACTGAATTCCTGTACAAGTTCTAGCAGTTTTGGAGTGGAGTCTTTTGGGTTTTCCACATATAGTATCATATCATCTACGAAGAGTGATAGTTTGACTTCTTCTTTGCCAATTTGGATGCCTTTAATTTCCTTTTGTTGTCTGATTGCCGAGGCTAGGACTTCTAGTACTATGTTGAATAGCAGTGGTGATAACGGACATCCCTGCCGTGTTCCTGACCTTAGCGGAAAAGCTTTCAGTTTTTCTCCATTGAGAATGATATTTGCGGTGGGTTTTTCATAGATGGCTTTGATAATATTGAGGTATGTGCCCTCTATCCCTACACTTTGAAGAGTTTTGATCAGGAAGGGATGCTGTACTTTGTCAAATGCTTTTTCAGCATCTATGGAGAGTATCATATGGTTCTTGTTCTTTCTTTTATTAATGTGTTGTATCACATTGATTGATTTGCGGATGTTGAACCAACCTTGCAGCCCTGGAATAAATCCCACTTGGTCGTGGTGAATAATCCTTTTAATGTACTGTTGAATCCTATTGGCTAGTATTTTGGCGAGAATTTTTGCATCTGTGTTCATCAAGGATATTGGTCTGTAGTTCTCTTTTTTGATGGGATCCTTGTCTGGTTTGGGGATCAAGGTGATGCTGGCCTCATAAAATGAGTTTGGAAGTTTTCCTTCCATTTCTATTTTTTGGAACAGTTTCAGGAGAATAGGAATTAGTTCTTCTTTAAATGTTTGGTAGAATTCCCCCGGGAAGCCATCTGGCCCTGGGCTTTTGTTTGTTTGGAGATTTTTGATGACTGCTTCAATCTCCTTACTGGTTATGGGTCTGTTCAGGCTTTCTATTTCTTCCTGGTTCAGTTGTGGTAGTTTATATGTCTCTAGGAATGCATCCATTTCTTCCAGATTGTCAAATTTGTTGGCGTAGAGTTGCTCATAGTATGTTCTTATAATTGTCTGTATTTCTTTGGTGTTCGTTGTGATCTCTCCTCTTTCATTCATGATTTTATTTATTTGGGTCCTTTCTCTTTTCTTTTTGATAAGTCTGGCCAGGGGTTTATCGATCTTATTAATTCTTTCAAAGAACCAGCTCCTAGTTTCCTTGATTTGTTCTTTTGTTTTTTGGTTTCTATTTCATTGATTTCTGCTCTGATCTTTATGATTTCTCTTCTCCTGCTGGGTTTAGGGTTTCTTTCTTGTTCTTTCTCTAGCTCTTTTAGGTGTAGGGTTAGGTTGTGTACCTGAGACCTTTCTTGTTTCTTGAGAAAGGCTTGTACCGCTATATATTTTCCTCTCAGGACTGCCTTTGTTGTGTCCCACAGATTTTGAACCGTTGTGTTTTCATTATCATTTGTTTCCATGAATTTTTTCAATTCTTCTTTAATTTCCTGGTTGACCCATTCATTCTTTAGAAGGATGCTGTTTAGTCTCCATGTATTTGGGTTCTTTCCAAATTTCCTCTTGTGATTGAGTTCTAGCTTCAGAGCACTGTGGTCTGAAAATATGCAGGGAATGATTCCAATCTTTTGATAATGGTTGAGACCTGATTTAGGACCGAGAATGTGATCTATTCTGGAGAATGTTCCATGTGCACTAGAGAAGAATGTGTATTCTGTTGTTTTGGGATGAAATGTTCTGAATATATCTGTGATGTCCATCTGGTCCAGTGTGTCATTTAAGGCCTTGATTTCCTTGTTGATCTTTTGCTTGGATGATCTGTCCATTTCAGTAAGGGGAGTGTTAAAGTCCCCTACGATTATTGTATTATTGTCGATGTGTTTCTTTGATTTTGTTATTAATTGGTTTATATAGTTGGCTGCTCCCACGTTAGGGGCATAGATATTTAAAATTGTTAGATCTTCTTGTTGGACAGTTCCTTTGAGTATGATATAGTGTCCTTCCTCATCTCTTATTATAGTCTTTGGCTTAAAATCT
This sequence comes from Enhydra lutris kenyoni, assembly GCF_002288905.1. Classification (NCBI taxonomy): domain Eukaryota; kingdom Metazoa; phylum Chordata; class Mammalia; order Carnivora; family Mustelidae; genus Enhydra; species Enhydra lutris. The sequence goes on along the minus strand of NW_019154086.1, from coordinate 53,114,177 downwards.
AATTGATCTGATATAAGGATTGCCACTCCTGCTTTTTTCTGATGTCCATTAGCATGGTAAATTCTTTTACACCCCCTCACCTTAAATCTGGAGGTGTCTTCAGGTTTAAGATGAGTTTCTTGTAGGCAACATATAGATGGGTTTTGTTTTTTTATCCATTCTGATACCCTGTGTCTTTTGATTGGGGCATTTAGCCCATTAACATTCAGGGTAAGTATTGAGAGATATGAATTTAGTGCCATTGTATTGCCTGTAAGGTGACTGTTATTGTATATTGTCTCTGTTTCTTTCTGATCTACTACTTTTAGGGTCTCTCTTTGCTTAGAGGACCCCTTTCAATATTTCCTGTAGAGCTGGTTTGGTATTTGCAAATTCCTTCAGTTTTTGTTTGTCCTGGAAGCTTTTAATCTCTCCTTCTATTTTCAATGATAGCCTAGCTGGATATAGTATTCTTGGCTGCATGTTTTTCTCGTTTAGTACTCTGAATATATCATGCCAGCTCTTTCTGGCCTGCCAGGTCTCTGTGGATAAGTCTGCTGCCAATCTAATATTTTTACCATTGTATGTTACAGACTTCTTTTCCCGGGCTGCTTTCAGGATCTTCTCTTTGTCACTAAGACTTGTAAATTTTACTATTAGGTGACGGGGTGTGGACCTATTCTTATTGATTTTGAGGGGGGGTTCTCTGAACCTCCTGGATTTTGATGCTTGTTCCCTTTGCCATATTGGGGAAATTCTCTCCAATAATTCTCTCCAATATACCTTCTGCTCCCCTCTCTGTTTCCTCTTCTTCTGGAATCCCAATTATTCTAATGTTGTTTCATCTTATGGTGTCACTTATCTCTCAAATTCTCACCTCATGGTCCAGTAGCTGTTTGTCCCTCTTTTGCTCAGCTTCTTTATTCTCTGTCATTTGGTCTTCTATATCACTAATTCTTTCTTCTGCCTCATTTATCCTAGCAGTGAGAGCCTCCATTTTTGATTGCACCTCATTAATAGCTTTTTTGATTTCAACTTGGTTAGATTTTAGTTCTTTTATTTCTCCAGAAAGGGCTTTTATCTCTCCGGAGAGGGTTTCTCTAATATCTTCCATGCCTTTTTCGACGGCTAGAACCTTGAGAATCGTCATTCTGAACTCTAGATCTGACATATTACCAATGTCTGTATTGATTAGGTCCCTAGCTTTTGGTACTGCCTCTTGTTCTTTTTTTTGTGGTGAATTTTTCCGCCTTGTCATTTTGTCCAGATAAGAGTATGAAGGAGCAAGTGAAATACTAAAAGGGTGGCAACAACCCCAGGAAAATATGCTTTAGCCAAATCAGAAGAGATCCCAAATCGTGAGGGGGGAGAAAGGGGATAAAAAGAGGTTCAGAAAGAAGAAAAAAAAAAAAGAAAAAAAAAGAAAGAAAGAAAGAATTAAAAAAAGAAAACCAATAAAGAAAAAATATAAAAAGAGAAAAAAGAATATATATATTAGATAAACTAGTTAAAAAACGTTAAAAAAAGGAAAGGGTAAAAGTTCAAAAAGTTTAGCAGAAGAAGAAAAATAAATTGAAAAAGAAAAAAAAAATTAAATTAACTGCAAGGCTAAAGAATCATGGGGAGAAAGCCATGAGTTCTGTGCTTTGCTTTCTCCTCCTTTGGAATTCCGCTGCTCTCCTTGGTATTGAAACTGCACTCCTTGGTAGTGAACTTGGTCCTGGCTGGGCTTCTTGTTGATCTTCTGGGGGAGGGGCCTGTTGTAGTGATTCTCAAGTGTCTTTGCCCCAGGCGGAGTTGCACCGCCCTTACCCGGGGCCGGGCTGAGTAATCCGCTCGGGTTTGCTTTCGGGAGCTTTTGTTCCCTGAGCGCTTTCCGTAGAGTTCCGGAGGGCGGGAATGAAGATGGCGGCCTCCCGGTCTCCCGCCCGGAGGAGCCGAGCCCGGGGCCCCACTCCTCAGTGCGCCCTCAGAGAACAGCGCCGATTTACTCCCGTCACCCTGCCTCCGGCCGCGCTCCGAGCTGACCGAGCTTGCGACCGGTTCAAGGTAACCCCGAGCTTAGAGCTTACTCCTCATCTCTGTCTCTGTAGCCGGCTTCCCCGTTCTAATACCTGTAAGCTCTGCGACACTCAGACACCCCCGATCCTTCTGTGACCCCGTGGGACCTGAGGCCACACTGACCCTGCGTAGGCTTCACCCCGGTTATGCCTCTGGAGCGATGTCCCTCAGCGGAAAAGACTTTTAAAAGTCCCGATTTTGTGCTCCGTTGCTCCGCCGCTTGTCGGGAGCCGGCCCCTCCCCCCGCGGTCTATCTTCCCGTCGCTTTGGATTCACTTCTCCGCCAGTCCTACCTTTCAGAAAGTGGTTGATTTTCTGTTTCTAGAGTTGCTGTTCTTCTTCTCTTCGCTCTCCCGTTGGATTTGTAGGTGTTTGCAATCTTTAGATAAGCTATCTAGCTGATCTCCTGCTACCTGAAGTAGTCTCAGCCTGCTACTTCTCCGCCATCTTGACTCCTCCCTCAAAATAGCCCAGTTAAAGTGTTTTAAAAGTTACAAAACAGTTTTGGCCTGTTCTATTGCTCTGCAGGATAGATGGTTGAATAGGAGAAGTTTAATGTTTGTTTGTTTTTTGTTTGTTTTGTGGCTCATTCAGAAAACTTGGTTTGCTTTTACATCTGTTCAAACACCCCAAAATTAGCAGCTTTTTTTCTTCCTTAGAGCTTATATGTTATTAGGGGTTTTGTTGTTTTTCTCACTGAACCCCCAAACTCAGTGTCTGTTAACATAAGACAGGAAGAGATGATGTAGGGTAGGGGGAAATTCTGCAATAATAAAATCTCTATTCTATTCTCTATATTTAAACTTCAAAAGAATAAAAGCAGCTAAATTATCAGTTGGTCAAACTGTTTTCTAGTATCATTGGCTCTTAGACAAGTATCTACACCAATAATTGTCAATTTGGGGAAGGGTCATTTGAAAAGACCCCAGGGGTGGTGATTTTGATCTCTACTTCCTCCACTTTCAGAATCGTTGTTCTTATTCAGGCAACAGATGTATTGCAAGTGTAGTGACTCACCTATTCTCTTTTTAACAGTGATATTTTTATTCTTTGGACTTAAAATTTTATTCCAAGCTGTGGAAAAACAAACAAACAAAAACCCCCCCCCCCCAAAAAAAAATCAAACCAAACCAAACCAAACCAAACCATTACCATGATCAATCTGAAAGTCCAGGCCCAATGATTTTAAGAGGAGATTCCTTTTTACCCATAAACCTGCCTTTTTTCACCATAATTCCCAGTCAGAACTGTCGTAAGCCTGGGGAGAATACCTCAGAAGAACTTACTAAGAGCTACCCTCTTTTAGGATGGAGTATAAAAGGCATCTGGTTTGTAATAGGGCTATAGACCTTGCAAGACTTTTGCATTTTTCAAGACTTTTGCATTAATCAAAGATTTTCCAGAAATCTGAACTGGTTATGCATCTTTAAAAAAAAAGAGAGAGAGAGAGAACCATCCAGCCAACTAGCTCTGTAAACCAAGGGGAAAACAATGATCTTAAGAGATGCCTTCTGGGATCATTGTTTCACATGTTAAAACGAGAAGACTGGTGGGGGGCGGGCGGTGTGGAACAAGTCACAGAAGTCTTGGATCATTCGAACTGTTCTAACTGATGAATCTTCTTCAAGGAAAAAAGTGGGCTCCATTTCTGTTTTTAACAATCCAGAGTGTCTGTAATAGTGCAACTAATGACAACCTTCCCGTTATTCTCACTTAAGAGGAAACCCTATAATAAGAGCTTCCCAAAATGTCAAATAATACTTGTCTCATAACAGGGCTTCTTTGTTCATTCACCATGTCTTTTTTGATATGCACAGATAATAAAAGTTCATGTAAAACTAAAGGTAATATAGAGCAGAAGCCAACACTAATTCTGTATAAATATGTCTGATTAATAAGAGTGCCATTGTTATGGTTATTTCGTAATGTCACGATTGTTACAAGAACAGAGGATAGAAGTACTCTTACTCTCACTGTTTTTGTTCAACCTCTGTCATCCAACCAGTTTGTGAATTTTTGTTCAATGGGGAAAATGAAGGATAGATTTTTGTCCATTAATTATTTCTGTTTCATTAGTTCATCTCATGAGCTGTGAAACTAGCTTTAAATTCATGGGAAAAAATTAAGGGTTTTATTCTAAAATTAAACCTCACATCCTCTTAAAATGAACACATGCTCCACACTTAATTTCTAGGCTCTCTCTTTCCCATGCACAACTACTACACTGCTCTGATGCTCAAGAGCACCTGAAAGGTAAAATTCAGCATAACAGCACTAGGACCTGGCTAGAAGCTTAACATGTTAAATAAGCAAAGTTGGAGGTTGGATTCAGTTCCAAAAATTAGAACCTCACCCTGGTGAAGAAATAAGAAAGTCAATAAATGAGTACAGTATATGGTTCTTTATTGGAAAGGAAATAGGAAACAGGTAATAGAAAGCAGAATACATTCATGGCAAGCAAGTCAGGCCGTAGATTTTGAAGACGATTCTAAGGCTGGTAGATGTTTGTATTGTCATTACTTTGCTTTTCTCTTTAAATTCTTATCTCCCAGATCCTGGCCTCCCCCCTTGGGGCAGCAGTATAATATAAAAACTTAACAGTCGATCTTAAATTTAGCTGACATTTTTATATCCTTCACAACATACTCTTTAGATTGCACCCAAGAAGGAGATTATTAAATAGTAGCAGGAGACCAGTTACCAGACCATTTTGACCGAACAAAAAAAGCACTATGCCTTCTCGCTGACAAATCTAACAACATTTATACAATCATTATAATCAATTTCATAAATAAAGGGCTATTAATGACTAGGGGGAAAAAAGGAAAAAAATCCTATTTCTCCCAGGTCCCTTCACCGGCTCCTCAAATCCCACATTAGATTCAGCAGTGGAGGAAGCTATGCATGAAAAGAGAGAGGACTCAGCTGAACAGGAGTCTCCTGTGAAACAGATTCTGTCAGTCAGAAGGCAAGGACACATTTCTGTGATTATTTCAGCCTATTTTTTGTAGTAATTAGCCAGAGTTCCATTTTGCTGGGGTTGGCATCGCTCACAGCTCTCTTATTTTTTTTTTTTTTAATTTAGGCTTTTCTTTCCTTTTTATAAAGTAAATTTACATATTTTCAGTCTCTCAATCCCTTCTATGTTTTATTTATGAATATAGCCCTTCTTGATGGTAACTTTAATGTGAAAGAGGTAGTAATTAATGTCCCAATCTGCTAGGTTAATCCCTTTCCACACTCTCTACAGAGAAGTTTAAGGTAAGTAACAGTTTACAGTCAATATTAGGTTTAATTATGCTTAATGAGAGTTAGTGTCTCTGTTTACTAACTGCATTTAGGTGTGTGGATCCTAGATGAGTTTTCCCTTGGCCTCATTCTGATTTGTTAATAGTGCCACTGTGTACTGTATACTCAGTGCTTAAATCTAGAAAGCTGCTCCTGGAGAACAAAGCAAGTAAGGCACCTGTTTCAGCTGAGACACCATTAAACGAGTGCAGCCTGAACACAGCAGCATCTTTCTTTGGGAAGGGAGCTATTATTTTATAATGCTTTCCAAACAGATCCATTTGAGAGGCTAATTATTGCCTAATTTCAGGTCCTGGGTAAGTCTATACATATACAAAGCTATTTCAAACTAAGTATAATCATCAATAGTGGTAGGTATAAAATTCTAGAGTATTAAACACTCCTAAGACTTTCTGTATTAATCCTTCCATTTCCATGCTATTTCACTTGTGAAGATCTAAAACTCCCTTGACAAGTCACTCCCTTGTCCTATTTTTTCCTCCTAATAAACATCTTTTGTCTTAAAATGGTACTTAACTTTATTACAGCATATAGGACACAACTTTTGTTCCCTTACAGAAATAAGTACCAAAACAAGTACTGAGACCTAAAGGAAATCATGTAGTGACACAAAGAAAATTTAATACACATATTTTTTAAAGGATCACTTTTTTGCTATGTTTGTGTTGTGGATAAATTCTGAATACAATTGATGATATAGTGTCTCTAAGTCTATTGATAGACCAGACAATTCAAAAAGCATTTATTGAGTACCTGATCTGAGCCAAACACAAAGATGAAAAAGGCATATTTCCCTCCCTTAAGAAGCTTACCATCTAGGAAAGGAGAAAGGCACAAGTAAAACTATGATATAGTGTGGTAAGTGTTATAGTCATGTGAGCAAATGTGAAGGAAACACTAAGGAAAGACGTATTGATACTGCCTTGGAGGATAAATAGAGCAGTTTTCTGGGCCACACAAAGGCTATAACAGGCTGACTGAAGTGTAAGAGCAAAGGAATAAGACATGGAAGGACACAGTATGTTAAGAAGACAGCAAACGGGGGCGCCTGGGGGCTCCGGGGGTTAAGCCTCTGCCTTTGGCTCAGGTCATGATCCCAGGGTCCTGGGATGGAGTCCTGCATCAGACTCTCTGCTCGGCAGGAAGCCTGTTTCCTCGTCTCTCTCTGCCTGTCTCTCTGCCTACTTGTGATCTCTGTCTGTCAAATAAATAAATAAAAAATCTAAAAGAAAAAAAAAAAGACAGTAACGGTGCAGTGTGGGTGGAAAGAGTTGTGTGCTAAGGGAAAGAAGGTGAGGCAGGATAGGAATAGTGGGAAAGAAGTTTGGAAATTAGGGGCTCAGGAAGTAAATTGGGACCGAATTAAAAATAATTTTCAGTGTCATCCTGTATTAGCTTTTAAGTAATAGGAAGAATAAGAAAAGGTGAATAGGTATCTTCATCAAATAAGGATGAGGTCAGTATAAAACCTGAAAATTAAACTGAATTTTTCTCAGAGTACTTATCTCTGAAAACTCTTTTCAAATTTCATAATCTCTATGATGTATTTACAAGCCCTTACATTTAGTTCAAAGAATTATTTTTTTGCCATGAGAAAATAAAATTCCTAAAATGTGTCTATCTAAGAGATTGTTTTATTATATACTAATAGAAGCTACTGGGGGGAAGAGCTAGTAGATTCATATCCCAGGACAGTCTGGGATATCTGAAAATGATTAAATGTACTTAATAAAATAAAAATTTCCTTACAATTTCTGAAATTTTCTGTCTTGTTAAGAATTCTACAATTAGTTAGTACATATTGCCTTTACTTTGGCTTTTAGAAAATAAATAGAGGTAAACATTTCCTTAAAAATCGTAAATAATGGGTCTAACAGGAAAAGAATACAATCTAAGCTATATACTTAATCAGAAAAAAAATCCATACATCTGGATGTCTTTCTGCACTTAGCTAAACTGACCTTTCTGCTATGTCCTTTTCATTTCAGTACCTTGAGCTACGCACATCTGGGAAATGCACCTGACCAGTTTATATTCTCCCTCATCATGCTACTTTGAACCATCTAGATGACTTTCAAATTACTGTCAGACACTGGGCATTCATAGGTAGGTACTCACCTCTCTACCCTTGGTCAAGGAAAAGAAAAGTGAAAAGCTTAGATTCAAAAATAATAAAGTCTCTGTCACCCTGATAAACATATTTAAAAAGTCACTCTCCTTCTGATAGCAGAGTTATATAAAATAAGAATGATCTTAGTGTTAACTCACAGGTTATTACAGAAAAATTTTTATGGGTATGTATAACAGATTTAATGTAGTGGTAAAAAATATGCATAAATACACTTGACTATAGCATGCTTATGCAAGTTAGCTATTTCTTATATTTGACTATATAATATTTATAGTCAAATATAAGAAATAGCTATTATATATAACATATTTATATATAATATTTAATAAGTACAATAGATAAATATATATATAAACACACATACATACATTTACACTTCAGCATTTATTCCTAAAAGTTAAAGGAAAAAAATACTTAAACTGTTTTCATAAAACAAATTCTAACTGAAATAAAATGTCCTTTAAAAACTGTAATTAATGGCTGCTGTGTCAAACAGTGAACCAAAGGGTCAAACCTTATAATTCACAGTTTGAGAGGTCATAGCTCAAATTATAACTTTAAAAAACTGATTATCTGTGAGTAATTTGACAAATCCATCTAATATACTCTGAATGCATATAAAATCTTTTTGAGAGTAAAAAGGATGTATGTCCAAGTGGACAGCTGATGGAGGAAATGGCCTTTTTACTGAACAAGGCTGAAGTCCAGCATAATGACTTGGAATGCCTTTGAATGAGCATGCAAGTCTGGAAGGCCAAACAGTACACACATCCAAAGGGAACATAATGAACAATCTGATCAGAGACAAAAATATTTCACACACTTGTCCAAAGAGCAGAAGGAAAAATATACATTTCTATCACCTACTCCTTTATCACTATTACTACAACCCAGTTCACAGGTAAACTCTGGACTATTCATAAACAATCTTTTTAAGAGATAATATTTTGTCATTTAAAAAATTCCCATGATTTTTCAATCTGAGATCTGAAACATATTGAGGTCACTTACCTCATATATAGTAAGCCAGGTTTACAAAGCTGGTTTCTTTCTGATTCACCTTGAAAGCAAGTATTGCTTTATCTATCTTCATCCCAAGGCCACCCACTCCATGAAACATAATCTGAAATAATTTGGCCAACCTGCATTTTTAAAATCTAGAAGTGATCTACTATTAACATGGCAGGTCATTGAAGATAATTTCTCCACTATAAACTCCCTATCTCATGCCAGAATTGAGAAATCCAGCAAAATAAGCCATTTTATTATATATCTATGTTTGTAATGCTTATTTATATGTTTATTATATTTTCCTATTAGAGAGTAGGCCCCGCAAGAATAAGGGCTCTGTCTCTATTGTTCAGAAATTATATCTAGCACCTGGAAAGTTGCTGGCAGAGCAGACATCTACTAAATATCTGCTGGAGTTTGGAAAGAAGGCATGGCGAGAAAGAAGATGGGAGGCCCATCTTCTCTAGCTAATCTTCTCTCCATTATTTGTATAGCCGTGAGGTGTAAAATCTTTAAAGAAAATGTACATTCTATTTTTTTTAAGATTTTATTTATTTATTAGAGAAAGAGAGCAGAAGCAGGTGGGGAAGGAGGCAGAGGAAGAGGGAGAAGCAGGCTCCCCACTGAGCAAAGAGCCTGACGACAGAGAGCCCGACGAGTCAATCCCAGGACCCTGGGATCATGACCTAAGCCAAAGACAGACACTTAATAGACTGAACCACTCAGGCTCCCCTCAAAAAATGTACATTCTATTTAGTCAGTTTACCTACCCAGCAATTCTCTGATCCATCTATCTATCCCAGAAACCACAAAGATTTAAAATGTCTTCCAAAAGTACATACTTGCAAGATAAAAGAAAATAAATGAAAATGGAAATTACAGTAGGAAATAAGATATTTATATATGTAAACACGTAAAGAAAATTAAATCATAGGAAAGGAAGGGAATTTATTTTCACAATTTCTTTAAGTTAATCTTATTATAACCACTACTGTAATGCTCTTTTTTAAAAATTTTTTTTGAAGATTTTATTTATTTATTTGACAGAGATAACAAGTAGGCAGAGAAGCAGGCAGAGAGAGAGGAGGAAGCAGGCTCCCTGCTGAGCAGAGAACCGATGCAGGGTTCGATCCCAGGACCCTGGGATCATAACCCAAGAAGAAGGCAGAGGCTTTAACCCACTGAGCCACCCAGGCACCCCTACTGTAATGCTCTTATTGTAAGAAAACACTTAGAGAATATTTACTAGTCCCTCATCTGGCCATTCACTATAACAACCTCTACATAACCAGGTTCCTTGTATCATAAGCCATAGTAGAGTCTATTGGAAGAGGCAAATACTTAGTTAAAATAAAATGTAATAAGTAAGTTATAACAGTAAACACATAGGCTCTCATGAGAGAACAAAGCAGAATTCTTCTCTGAACCAGCAAAAATGCTTACATGGTAATTGCATTACTTTGATGCCACTATGTCCTATTCCAAGAGACTTTTCTGATACACATAAACAGTCCTGTCTCTTGATATAAAGGGAAATATATGCTTTTAAATGTTACTAGTACAAATGAGGTCTGAACATGTAAATCACTATTATCATAAGAAAACACATTTGAAAAATATGCTTTTTCTTGTAAGTGAAAGCCTAACTCTGATTCCACTTAGCCTGGTAATACGCTTCTGTCATTCCGTTGGACCAGCCCACACATACTGGGTTCTTTATAGGTCCTGGGCTTGGCCATCTGGCCCTTTATTTACTTAATTCTTTTTTAATACTGACAAGTGTATTAGTAACACTTCCTTGATCACTGGTAAATATAGAGCCACCACACAACCAAGATTTTCCCTAATTCTGAAAGTCACTAATTAGTTGTGGGTAGAGGTTGGGGAGTATTACAAAGATACGTTGAGCAGTACTACAATAAGTAATCTAATTCCCAAGAAGAAAGCATGTAAATCTGTTTCCCACTTCATTAGAGGAATAAAAAACATCTTGTCATCACTAAAGGATACAAAGAGAGACCTGGATATTAGGGGGATGGTAGATAGGGAGGAAGAATGAAAGCAGCATTTAGGCAGGAAACAGAAATCCCCTACATATCTTGGACAATGTTCATGGTTTTCTTGATATCTTTTGATTGATCTATTTAGCAGTGTGTTTCATGAGTATAGTTTATTCATTAATAAACACAAGTTTGCAAAGGAAATGAAGGTAAATGAATCCTATTGAGAGAAACTGATCATTCTATTGGTACTTAAGTTATACAGCAGGCAAATCTGGATGCTGCCTTAATCTTTTCAAACCAGTAAGGTCTCAATTACTTGAGCTTGCAAAGTAAAACAGTGTGAGCTTAAAGGTGAGAACGCAGTTTCCAAAAGGACTAAAAAATCATTTAGAGAGAAGGTTATGGTGAAATTGTAAGTACTCAACCTGGAAATTTATGTATATTAAGTTCATTAGAAAACATTTATTTTTAGGGTTTTTTTTTTCCCCCTGTTGGATCAGAGATAGTCTAACAGGTTTAATTTTCCATAAGGTTTAGATTCTTCAAAGAACACTACTGGTCGTTGTGTGTTCACACCAGCATAAAGTTTAAAAAATCAACTCCAACTTCCCAAAACTAAAGAATCTAACTGTATAAGGTTTGGTCAGTTGTCCTCATTTCTGCGATCAAACAGTGCCACATGAAGCAAAAAGTCTTTTAAGATTATTTTGGGTTTCAGTCTACCTCCTTTATTCATAAACATTTTGGGGAAAATGATGATATTCTCTTATAGTACTGACTCAAATAACTAAAATTTCAATGAGAAACTTTTAAAGCTGTGAATTATGACGTAGGTGTTAGTATTTCCTTGACCAAATCCTGGAACTAATGAATAAAAGTTAATTGGTTTGTATATGGAAGTAAATTGGTAAAAGGCAGACGGATATAATTAACAAGGGGGGAGGGAAGTACATTGTTTAATATGTAGTTGATGAATTGGCAAAGAAATGTGGCATGTCTTATTTACCAGTATTTGAAAAAAAGAATAATAGATGCTTTGGTATACAAATAAATGCAGGTATAGAAACATAATAGAAGCTTTGTGCTACAGGGGAACTTAAACTTCTCTGGGCAGTGATCAGCTAAGAAGGAACAGAGATAGTTACAATGCAATGATTAACTAGCTGAAAAATCTATTATTCATAGCAGGTATGTAAGCAGTCAAGGCAGCAATGTTGGTGGCCCCTACTCATCAAGCAGCTTGGCCAGTACAAACTGGATGTCTGGAACCAGACAATACACAAAAACAATAAAACCTATAGCCAGCTAAAGAAGGTTCAGCACAATCCATCTCCAATTTTAAATAGTACCAGAAATCTCCACTGACAGAATGCTTCCCCTTGAGATTAGCATAATTGTGTTTATAAGATGTTGACCAATACTGACCTCTATATATCTCACTATGCATAACAACATGCCTGAAACATCTATCTAGAAATTACCAGCATATTACCAAAAAAAAAAAAAAAGGTGATTTTAACATTAGTTGGCAGAAATTTCTGTTGATAGGTATGGCTATCATGTCGTTATATGAACAGATGGTCAAAGTGTGTCCATTTCACTGACAGTGCATTATGTGGGTCTTTTTATCCCTTAACAACCAAACCAAACAAAAGCACAACACAGAAGAAGCCATTGTGCCTTCCCTCATTTGGTCGGCAGCTTCATCTATGAAATATGAAAATAAAAAAACAACACAGACTATAATTCCTGCATAGTACATTTAATCAAATAATTAAGCATTCATATCAAAAAGTTATCCTGATGTTTGTGAAGATGGAAAAATACACAGAATCTTTAAAATTTTTTTAACTCCATGACCGTCAGTAAAGGGAAAATAGTCACATTTCTTGATCTTTAGGTTTTTTTAAATCTAACCAAGAGTTTATAGGAAAAAAGCAAATTACTATTCTTTATTACTATTCAGGTCTTTTAATGAAAACTCAGGAAAAAAACATTGAGAAAAAGTAAATCCCCATATTAAAGTCTATTTCCCTTTGAAATAGAGGTGCTCCCTCTCTGTATTTAATACTTCTACTGAATAATTTTTAGATATTCCAGCTGAAATATTCATAACCAGATTAATTAACAGTCTAACAGATATCCAGTTGCAAACTACTACATTTTATACCATGAGATCTCTTGAAATACACACACACACACACATACACACACACACAGGTTGCTATCTGGATACTCAATACAGTAGCCTCATCTCTAGAAACAACCTAAAATATAGTTTACCTTGATTTTGTGAAATAAAAATAAATAGTATCATGAGAAAAAGGAAAGATTAAAAATTACGAATATATTTCTATCTATAATAGCTAGTAGTAAAACAATAGCTGAGAATTATATTGCTAAAATGCATCTACACATGTGGCTATGGAAACTTCTGTGCAAGAATAATGCTGTTACCCACCTTCAAAAAGAGCTGATGAAGTATAAGGTTTAAGAGTACATCTTTAGTACTTCTGTACCTTAAAATATTGCCGAGTATTAATTTTTCATCAAGTTGTCATTTTCTCTGACATTTGGTTTTATTAATCAAGGCATTTATCATTAATTTGTAGAAAATATCGTAATTAAGCCAAATAAAATAAAATCCTTAAAAGGTTAAAATTAGAAAGCAGGTGAATTAGAACTTTGACATTACCCTGTTGACATACTGGGGCATTTTGAAAGCATGGGAATCAAGTTTTTGCAGGGAGTTAGGTGCCTCAATCTTGGGCTGGCTGGTTTTTAAAAAATGTTATAAAGATTTGATTTAAAGCTCTCCTGACAGTTTTGACATTCAGGTGAAAGTACTGCTGCTGCATTTGGAACAATTTGCATATCCCACTGCTAAACGGAATGTTTGAGGTGTGCACTGGTGTAAAGAAATTAAAAACAAGCTATCACACATGCTTAAGTGTATGTATTCACAAAACTGATGGTTGGATCAGCACCCCATCCCCCCCCCAATGTAATCTGTGATTTACTCTTCTATAATAAATTACCCTACCATGTTATTCTCGCTGGAAGATCTAACCATGCATGTAAGAAGCAAAGTAATTATGGCCCCCTCTTGTCTCAGAAACCTTCTTCAATCCCTATGAGCTCTTTATACACAATGCAGCAACACAAGTCTATTGTATACTTCTTGCCTGAAATTCTGGACTTTTGACTACAAGTAGCCACTAAATCTCATCTGCATGATTTCCTGCATGGTTTTGTTGTTTGTAACCAATGCATTTTTGTCTTGTACAGTTAGTTGTAAAGCTCTTCCTGAGGAGGAATGGATGCTGACTTTTTGGCTTTGAGTCAATATGTCTATTTAAGAAAAGGGCAAGGTATAAAATCAGAAGAGTTCCAAACTGATTTCAAAAATAGGGAAGGGCCCTAATACATTTCCATATAGAAGAAAGAAGAAGTACAGCAACACCCAGTTAGACTGAAACATTCTGACATAACATTAGGGTTCTCCTTTTTTGATTTATAATTTCAGATTTTTTTTAGGTAGACATAGAAAAAGATATTTAATGTGTTAAAGGGCAATAAATACCTGAGGCAGTAAAGCCAAGGCCTTAAATACTATGAAACTTTTCAAGAAGACAAAACCCTTTCAAGGAAATATCACTGGACATTACCTTCAGTCTTCAGAGTCTCAAAGGGTAATCCTTAATACTTCTTTTTGTGTGACTGTAAAAAGGAAACATTTAAAATTAGAAATCTTCCAAGGAAGCAATTAACATTTCCATAGCATGTCTATAACTCGTCATGAAAAGTAGGTAGCTGGGTTTGTGTGTGTCAACTAGTATCTACAGTTTTCAAAAGAAAAAAAAGGCTACCACATTCATTTCTGTACATGCAGTACAAGTACATAGTAAAGTATGACACCAATATATGATTTAAATCACTGTGTGAATAGGGTTTAGATGTAGACCAGGGTATTTATTACAGTACTATCAGAAGCTTTCTTAATTTACACAAAGTTTTTACATTTATTTTTGTAATTGAAAAAAAACTAATCCCAAATAGATTTGCCCCATGTCTTCGTCTATTCTTAATTATCAGAGATTTTGCAAAGATCTACCGTGTATAATATACTGGTAAGTACTGATGAGTTAGGAAAAATAAAAACAAAACACAGGTCCTATCCACAAAATAATGAGTGAGGTTAAAGAGATTTGCATAAAGGAAGATAACGCAGAAAATGAAAAGTAAATTGATGGAAAGAAATAGGGAGCAGAGGGTAACATGTTCAATATAGCTTGAACTGGTATCCAGTACGTAATGCACTGACATTAGAACACAGCTTTATGTTTCCTGTCTCAGCAAGCAAGGCTATTATTGTAGGGTCCTACTCAGATTTAGAGGCAGGAATGTCAAACAAATGGATGAGTCACTTTTTAATTCTTTTTCATCCACATGCATTTGATAGTATATACTCAAAGCTAGTACTGGGAGCAGTAAAGTAGGCAGGATGTTGAGGTGCCTTTAAACCCAATTTGGTGAGTTTCAATATAAAAAAATTAACTAGAAACAATTCTCCTATTAAAAATTGAATTTGGTATTTTATGTCCTTGGAAAGTTATCACTCTAAATTTGCTATGAAATTTCAATGATGACCTTGATGTCATATTTACTAATAATCTCCACAGAGATTCAGCCATTCAAAATCTCAAAAGCAGTTTTACTAATGGAAACACATACGTAAACAAAAGCCAATCTCATCAGCTAGTGCATCTACAGTAAAAAAAAAAAAAATGAAAAAGATCTAGGGTTTTTAATTGATTGGATCTTTAATATGCATAAATAATATTTTATGAAGGGAAAACAAAGACTCAAACAGCAAACTATACCAGTAAACCAAAACAAACCCAAGTTTAAGCTGTACTAGTAAATGGGATTGAAGAAAGGAAGGTGCAAGTCCTGTTATAGTCAGGATACATGAGTAATATACATTTACTCTGCAACATCAAACTTTAGAAAATCAAAATCTTCTAGGAGTGTGATTAGAACCCTTAATCATGGATAAACAGACAATAACTAGAAATAGAAAAAAAATGTTCAGATTATGGGGATGAGGTAGAGAAATTTAATTTGGAGAAAATTAATTTGGCCATTACATGATATATTATAAAAGTAATTTTTATTTATCTATTATCTCCCCCAGTAGAATGGCAGTGCCATAAGGGCAAACATTGTTTTTTTCCACTGTATTCCCAATTTCATGAAGAGTGTCTGCCATACACTAAGATCAATGAATATTTATTGAATGAAAGAATGAACAACCTGAACAACTCTAAGACAAGCACTAAGTCTGCATCCATTTACAGATAAAGAAATTCAGACTTAATGAAATTAAATTTTATATACTAAACTTTACTCTTTCACAACTACAAACTTCTACAACCCATTGTTTAGTCTGCCATTCAATACTCATTCTAGTAGTGGAAAACAAACAATAAGCATGTAGGTTGTTGAACTTATAATGTCATATAATTAGTACCATAAGTGCAAACAGTAAGGTAATGGCATTGAGAGTGACATGGGCAGATATTTTTGATTGGTTTGGACAGGAAAGCTTCTCAGAGGAGGTGACAATAAGGCCAGTGCGCATGAAGTGAAAGAGTCAAAAAAGTATCTAGAGCAAAAAGTATCTAGGGGACTAGATGGACTATTATAAGAGGTAAACAAGTTAATATATATTACTTTGCTTTGTACAATGCACACAGCAAACAATACTCTCAATATCTATTATTTTATTATATTGCTATTATTTTATAAATAATGAATTTCCCCCACTAAAACGTAAATTTGTTAAAGACATTCATTTTTCTTTCCCTGTGGCTCCTTAAATAGTGCTTAGCAAATATTCAATAAAAATGTATATAACTGAAAATAGGAAGACACAATTATCAGTTCATTAGTTAGAAAAAGTAAACAGACTATATGAATATGAAAAATATCATCATATTTCATATGTATGAGACAATCTAACTGTTAAATCAATGTCATCTAATCTTCTCTGGGTTTAAAAGAAAGATAGAAAAGATTAAAAAAATGACGAGTCAATAAGTTGTAGATTAAAAAAAGGTAAAAAAGAATCAGAAAAAAATAAAATTACCAATATTAGGCCACTATCTTGACCATTTACACACTCTGTCTGCCTCCATCAGATTAATATATTTTTCTAGCACAAAGATTCTACCACACAGTTTCCAATTCATTTCAGTGCTCCTAATACAAGGACAGGGAGTGGTGTATAGCAAACATTCAGTAAGTCTTTGTTGAACTAAGTTGAACTAAAATTATCTTTAATAGTTCAAATGCTTTATAATTAGTTCAAATTTTAAAAAATAAATAAGCCAAATGGGAGATTACAACAGAAAAACATGTAAGTATTGGTTTTTGACCTTGCAGCAAAAAACAAGGTTAGTTTTCACCAAAAACTGAAATATAGCTAATGGTGTGGTATTGGCAGTTGGAAGAGACCAATCAGTAGAATAGACCACAGGGACTCTAATATGGGTTAAGTATTACAGGTAGCATTTTCACAGCATTGAGACTAATTATGTAAGAAAATATTTTTTTTTTTGTTCTCTACCTCTTATCAGGCACCAAAAATAAAGAAAATTGGTACATCTGAATATAATAACTAATCAAAGATCTATTAGAAAACCTATGTATATAATTTTCTGAATTTCAAGGTGAGAATGCCTTTTAAGCCACATAGACAGTAGTAGAATATAACACAATCATTAAGATTTATGAATCTTAAAAATTACTTAAAAATTTTTCAGTCAAAAAATATGTTGAGGGGCACCTGGGTGGCTCAGTGGGTTAAAGCCTCTGCCTTTGGCTCAGGTCATGATCTCAAGGTCCTGGGATCGAGCCCCACATCGGGCTTTCTGCTCAGCAGGGAGCCTGCTTCCCCCTCTCTCTGCTTGCCTCTCTGCCTACTTGTGTTCTCTCTCTCTCTCTGTCAAATAAATAAATAAATAAATAAATAAATATTTTTTTAAAATGTTGAATATGAGGCCAACAATAAAACACATAAATATTTTTAATGTATAGGACATCATAGAGTTATTAACCTATAAATAAATGAAACAAAGATCTCATCTTTTTCAAATGAATAGGCAATTCAGAATAGAAGAAACACAAACTAAGATACATATAAAACAATATTAATCTGCAATAGATAATTATCTGTAATGAATATTCTGTAATAATTAATCTGTACTGAAAGGAATGCAAATTAAAATAGCCTAAATATTCCAAACAGTGAACTGGTTAAATAAATGACATGTGGTATAACTATGAACTTTCATAAAATATAGCAAGTGAAAATTTATAAAGCATCATTAAGCTTAAAAAGCAGGTTGCAAAATGTTAATAATAATTTTTTAATAATTTTGTGATGACATAAATATATAGACTATGCACAATGTTTGGTTCTGTGAATATATGTAGATCTGTATGCATGTGTCTATCTATGTATCAGAAAAAACATGTATGCATTAGAAAAATCATGTAAGAATCTATATACTAAATTATTCCTAGCACTAATCTCAGATGTTAAGATTATGGCAGATATTTTTCTTCTTGTGATTTCTTTCCAAATTTTCTACAATAAACACAAATTACTTTTTATAAACATTAAAGTCACTAAAACAAGAGCTAGTTTATGTTGCAGAAAAAAGATCAGATGATATATTACTAGATTTCCTGAATGTTAAGAAAGCCAGTTGAAAAGATCTATCTGTCCCTATTTTTGAAGGGCGCTTCTGTTGAAAAAAATAAAATAAAAGAGGAAGGAAGGAAAGAATATGGAGCAAGGAGGGAAGGAAGACAGAATAAAGAAAATTTAAAAAAAGAAAAGAAAGAAAAACAAGATTTCTCAAAAGCAAACAAAACCAGCAACCACCTATAATGGTATTTCTTAGATTCCTAGGAGTCAAATTTTAATCGATCACATCTTTAATTAAATTTTCAAAGAAATGCACAGCCTGGAATGTAGAAAACTTAAGAAGTTAGAGGTTATATTTATATAGTAAGCATACTATTTATTATAAGAGAAAGCAAATAGAACATGCATCAATTTCAGTGATAGGACCATTATAGTTACAATTTCAAATAAATAAAAATCAAAAGCAACCAAAATTATACCTTACAACAAAACAAACAGAAGGTGCTGAAGGCTATCCTCTACTGATGATTATAAAACAAGTTGTCATTAGATAAAAATTGAAATATGAAGTTTGTTTGTATCTCACCAAAAACAGCAAATGAAAACTGATTTATAATCCTTAAGGAACATCAGGAAGAACGTACACGTACATGGTCAAGAGGACAAGATGCAGTCCCTCGAAGACTGGAAAGGCCAATTCAGTTCTAGTCCATAATGGTGCTTCTTAGAACGAAGATATGCATTCTGGCTTTGGGTATTACCAGAGTTTTTAAAGCACCAGAGAATCTGATAAACTCTATGGCAGACTTCTCCAAGAATCCATTAAAGTGACCTGGCCAAACCCCATAATGAAGCCATCTAAGATCAAATCAAGTTCCACTGAAGCAGGCTCTAGGGCAACAACAAAAGACTATTCACTTGACTCCATCATACTTGCTGTTAGATATTTCAGTTTCCCCTCCAAAAAGAGGGGGAAAGTTCAGAAAGATTATGTACTAAATACTTCTTTTAATCCTAAAATCCAGTCAATTTCTTTTTTGGTCACTTGTCTCTTTAAAAGTAACCCAATCCCTTTCCTTTATTATGTGCAACTTTACTCTGTTCAATTTTATTTCCCAATAGCAGAATGGCTTAAATAAATTCTTAAAAACCAACACACCAACAAATAAATAAATTAAAACTCAATGACTATAAAAAGTACACAGTCTAACCTGCTTAATTATTAACAGGTAAACAGAATGCATTTCTGAATTATTTACTTAAACTCCTTCAACTAAAAACTTTAAAGTTTTTGAGCTTGGAATGTGTACCCTTTCTAGGAATCTATAAATCAATTATTTTAAAATATTCTATTGAGCCATTTTAATAAAAACAATTAAAAACATCAAAGTTAATGTGAGTTTAATGAGAAATGCAACACATTTTTAAGATTTCAGAGGTCAGTAAAATTCCCTTCTTTCCAACTGTCCCTTGTTCTCTTTCAAATACTTTATTCCACAATACACTTGGACAGAATGAATAGAAATATTCTCTACTAAATTATATTAATGAGATGGATATAATAATGGTTTTAGAGTATTTATATAAGTTTTTATTCCCAAGCATATCAAAAGAAATATATAATTACAAAACTATGGAAAATGTTAATAGTTCCAAAAGTAGACTGACAGAAAGGAAAGAATGAACAATAAATAAAATTCATTTTCTCTGGATGAAATACTAGTTCAGCTAATATATTAAAGAATGGCTGCTTGACACAAGTAAGCATTGATTACCTCGAATGCTGGTTAATTAAATTCTGGTTACCTAAGGGTACACCAGAGAAAATAAAGCTTTTGCCTTGATTCTTTTAACTAAAACCTAAGATATACTAGCAGATTTTCTTGCCTTGGTAAATAGGGTTTTATCATTTTATCTTCATTAAAGATGGAAAATTTATTCTGCCATAGAGGATGGTTCTTAATCTTTAGGTCATAAGCTCCTCTGAGAAAATGATAGAAAACCAAGGATCTCTTTCTTTAGAAAAGTGTACATGTTCACAAAATTTTATGTAAATTTCTAGGAGTCCCGGTGATGTGGGAAAACAATGGCAAAAGAAAAAAATAAACTTCCTTATTGCCTACAGCCCACTGACAAGTCGTTGAAACAGGCAGAGTGATCTTCCTTTAGGAACTCTGTTGTCTCTATGTTGACACTTTGCTAGAAAAAGGCAATCTCAGCTTAACATTATCCTGCCCCCACCACAGGATCCTGTAAGTCTACTTTAACATAGAAAACATATACTAGTTTCCTTTGGAAACTTCCTTTATCTCTACCCCCACATTCCACCCCAAGATGTATCTTGGCAATCATCCTCCAAGCATATGGCCCACTGATACACATCTGAAGGATCTCATGACTAAGGTTTTATTAGACAGTAATAAATGACCTTTTCTTAAGCCCCTTCCAACTTGAAAGTATATTATCAGACACCTGTCACAACCCCAGTGCAGCACTTTCTGCCCCTGGGTCCTGTCCCTGTGCTTTAACAAAATCACCTTTTTGCACCAAAGACATCTCAAGAATTCTTCCTTGGAAGTCCAACATTTTCACACCACAGGGACCCACCAAAAGAGTGTTTGCCTTCAAATTCTATAAAATTGTAAATGCATAGACATTGGAGATTGTACTGAAAACGCAGTGACCCCAGGCATAACAAGGATGTTTAAAGTTGCTTTTTGAAGACATCGCTAATAATGAAGTATTTTCTTATGATTTGTTTCCTTCTAAAAGGGGAGTGTAAAAACAATTCTGCTTAATTTAGTCTTGGTTAAAGGTTAAGCATGTTTCCTTTTAAGATAATTGCACTACCAGAGTTTCAGCTTTAAAACAAAATAGTGCTGTTTTCAAATCTTCCACATTCTAGAAGTGGCAACAAATTTTTTACACTTTTCTCTTAGAGGAGGCGGGGTGAGAGAGAAAGCTCTTTAATGTTCACCTTTACTTCTAAAGATTATCAGATAATCACAAATATATAAATATTCCCTGTATTCAGGTTTTATTCTAACTACTTTTATGTATATTTGCTTATTTAAACCTCACAAAAACTAGGAGGTGGGTAGCTAGATATCAGATGTCATTATCCTCATTTTATTAATATGTAAACTGATGCATAGAGAGATTATGTGATTTCCCCAAGATCACCTCTCTACTGAATGGCAGAACCAGCATTCACACCTAGTCAATCTGGCCAGAGTCTTCACTTCTACAAACAATATGACATTTTCAGTTTCAATTATGAGCTGATGGCTTTTCTTATGCCATTTTATTTGTAACACAAGTCCACCTCTTCACTATTATGCCAGAAACATTCATTCTGTTTTTTCCCCAGACATATACATTTGGGGAGTAGTTCATAAGTTGCTGACAAAACTGGTACCACTTTTGTGCAGTTGGCAGTTATACAGCATTGTTAATTTCCCAGAATCAAATGCCCAGATTGGGGAAAAAAAAAAAAAAAGGCATCACTATGTCAGTAAATGTGGAGCTCTACAATAAAAACTGACCCCTCATTTCCTTTTTGGAAATAGTTCTCATGAGATACAAAATTGAATGATTATACAGTCTATGGGCCAATGAAGACAACAGGAAAAGTGGCCCATATTGTTGTAACAGTTCACAAAGGTGAGGGCCAACAAGTTGCTTTTGTGGCTAAAGCTGTACCAACATGAAAATTTTCTTGATGTATCCGTCTCACCAAGGGATTGCTGCTCCCAGAGATAGCAACAAGTTTGTATCTCATTTGCTTTCAGTGTACCAACCTTAATATTTTCAGTAATCCCATAAAGAGCAAAGGCTGGAAAGAAAGAGAAAGAGAGATAGGGATAGAGAGGGAGGGACAGGAAAGGAGGGCAGGGAAGGAAGGAAGATATTACATATCTTCCTATGTTAGGGATCCTATCCTAGGAAGGAAGGGAGGGAGGAAGGAGGGGGGAAAGAAGAAGGGAGGAAGGGAAGAAAGAAAAGAAAAGAGAAAAGAAAAGGGAAAAAAAGGAAAGAAAAGAAAGGAAAAGAAAAGAAAAGGAAAAAAGGAAGAGAGTGAGAAAGGAAGACAGAAAGGAAGAGAGAAATGTTTTTTATAGTTTGTACAGAAAAGTTTTCAGTTATAAATTTGTTCCATCTAATTTTTATTGAATTACTTCCTACATATAAATGGAATCAAGTAGATACCAGTAATATACAAATATGAAAGGGAAAAATAAGGCAGAATGTTCCGAGTCCTAAAAATGGTTAAAGATCAGATAAACAGGAAAGAAAGCAGAGCAAAGGCAAACAGCAATATATTTGCAAGAATGCATAACAAGAAAGAACCCTGGTAACTGAGGCAGCTTTTCTTCATTAGATCCAGGGACTTTTTTTTTTTTTTTTTAAATATTGTATTTATTTATTTGACAGAGAGACACAGCGAGAGAGGAAACACAAGCAGGGGGAGTGAGAGAGGGAGAAGCAGGCTTCCCACCAAGCCGGGAGCCTGATGCGGGGCTCGATCCCAGAATCCTGGGATCATGACCTGAGCCGAAGGCAGACACTTAACGACTGAGCCACCCAGGTGCCCCAGATCCAGGGACTTTTAATGAAGTAATTGATTCTAATGCAGCCACACCAGGCTGGGAATGAAAACCTGGTTAAAATAAAAAGTATATCTGGAACAAAATACCATCCTCAGCTCCTTTTGTCTTTAACTCATCCTACATACCATAATAAAACAAATATTTGGAAATCACCTAGTTATTATTACCTTATTCCCTATAAATTATTCCCAATCACTTACACTATTAAATCCAATGTGTTTGGTTTGCAAAGTCCTCCATAATCTGGTTCCATTGTGTATCCTCTCTTCCAGTTAATGCAGAAATTGTATCCTCCAACCCAATCAGAAATTGTACCCTTGAATCCAATCAGATTAAAACAGTATACACTGCTTCAGAAAACCTTTATTGAAGCCTATAATATGTTAAGGAGTATTCATGTAATTGAAATCTACATGGTCTTGGAGCCAAAGAACAAATGCTAATCTCCAGTTTTTCCAAAAACTCTATCTCAATGCTTTCCCTTCTCACTCTTCTCCTATTCTTATCCAGAAACCTACGCATGGTCTTCCTTTGGATTCAACAAAAATTGATTTAGATATAATCAGTTCAATTGCTCTCATTTTAGCTCAGACACATTTCAGTTGAAAGTATGATCATTTATATAACTAAAAATATATACAGAGGGCTAACCTTATATGCTATTCCCACTACCATTCTCACACAAACACAAAATATGGTGGATCTTAAATTAACACAACACACACACACACACACACACACACACACACTCTTACTAGGATCCACATTTGTCTTCTTCTATTCCTTCTATTTATCAGGCCACACTTGTTGGGGGCTTTTGAATTTGTTCTTTTAAGGCTCTTCTCCCAGATCATTTCATGATGGCTTCCCCATCTCATCATTCAATCTCAGCTCAAATGGCACCTCATTACACTTTATCCTGCTACCCACACTTTCTGTCCCATGTCACTCTTTATCCTACTACCCAGATTTCTGTTTTTCACAGGTTATCACTCTCTACAATTATTTATAAACTCATTCACTATCTTCCTATGTTAGGGATCCTATCAGTTTAGCTACATATAATTCAGTGCCAAATTGCTTGTCCCTAGGCATTATGCCTGGCATATAGTAAGCACTCAAATATCTGAAGAATAAATAAATACATACAAAATAATTATTCATATTCAATCCATAAATATTTATCAACTATTTATTTACAGGCTGAGGAATGTTCTGCCCCTAACATAATTATATTTGGGAGAAAAATCCAATACAAATTGGTGACAGAGAGGGTTTTTTTTTTTTTTTAAGATTTTATTTATTTGAGGGAGAGAGAGAGCAAAAGAGAGTGTACAAGTAGGGAGGAGAAGCAGAGGGAAAGAGAGAAGCAAATTAGCATGGAGTCCGATGTGGGTTTCAATCCCAGGACCCTGAGATCATGACCTGGGCCAAAGGCAGATGGCAGATACTTAACTGACTGAGCCACCCAGGCACCCCCACTTAGAGAGTTCTAAACAAAATAAATTGTCAGAGAATTAGACCCAATCTGTCTTAAAACTTAAAACTAACAACATTATTTTTCTCAACCACCATTCCCTTCACATTCCTCTATTAAACCTATTGATACATCATTATCAACTTTTATAATGTCAAGAATGGCTGAATAAAACTGCATGAAGGTGGTGACAGTGTCACATATCTCATTTTGGATATTTATTGCTGAAACAGATGAGTCGGTCCCATGAAACATGGAAGAATCAGGATACAACTAAGAGTAGTATTGTATAGAGATTCAATGCCTACTTCATACAGTGTACAAATGTGCTCAGATCTGAATATTCTAAATGCTTCTAAAGGTTAAAAAAAGGCATTCATTTAAACTAGGGATCAGAAAACTTTCTATAAAAGGCCAAATGATAAATATTTAGGCTTTGTAGGTTATATAGTTTCTGTCTCAATTACTCAATTGCACTATCATCTCATGAAAGCAGTCATAGGCAATAAATACATAAACAAATGAACATGTCTATATTTCAATAAAACTTTACTTACAAAAACTGTAGGATCATCAGAGAAATGAAAGCAAAACCAAATCACCTCACACCTGTTAGAATGGCTATTTTCAAAAAGACAAGAAATAAGAAGGGTTGGTAAGGATGTGGGGACAAAGAAACCTTTGTGCACTGTTGGTGGGAATGTAAATTGGTACAGCCGCTATGGAAAACAATATAGAGGTTCCTCAAGAAATTAAAAATAGAACTACTATATGATCCAGCATTTCCACTTCTGAGTATATACCAAAGGAAATGAAATCACTATCTCAATAAGATATTTGCATCCTAATGTTCACTGTAGCATTATTTACAATAACTAAGACATGGAAATAATCTAAGTATTGATAGATGGATAAATGCATTTTAAAAAAAGTGGCATGTATATACAATGGACTATTATCCAGCCATCAAAAAGGAGGAAATCCTGCTATTTGCAACAACGTGGATGGATTTTGAGGGTATTATAAGATAAGCGAAATACATCATAGAGAAAAAGACAAATACTGTATGATCTTACATACATCTAATGGAATCTTATGGAATCTTAAAAAAAAATAAGCAAACAAACAAAAAAAGAACAAAAGAACTGAACTCATAGATACAAAGAACAGACTAGTAGTTGCCAGGGTGTAAGGGAAGGGTGGAGAAGGGGTTTGGGTTACACATGAAATGGATGAAGGTGGTCTGAAGGTACAAACTTCTAGTTGTAAAATAAATAAGTGCTAGGGATGTAACATGCATCATGGTGACTGTAGTTAAAAATATCATATTGTTTATTGGAAGGTGGCTAAGAGATTTGATCTTAAAAGTTCTCACCACACACAAAATATTGTAACTATGTGTGGTGATGGATGTTAATGAGACTTATTAGTGGTGATGTTTTGCAATATATACATATATCAAATCATGTTGTACACCTGAAACTAACATACTGTTATATATCAACTATATCTCAATTAAAAAAAAAAACAGTAGGACAGATTTGTTGACCTCTGGTCTAAATTCATTAGTAAAGCCTATGGAATTTCTATATAAGGGAGATTCAGCATCAAAATTTAATTATAAGGGATATTATGAGGACTTGTATTAGAAGCTGTTTTGCGAGATATGCAAGTTGCTTTTACATGAATTATAATACTTTTGGGGGGGATTGATGGGAATTACAGGGGACATAAGTCCCTCAAGTTACCCTTGTCACTGCCACCTAATCCCATAATCAATTTAGGTATGTATATTCTTGACATTACATTTTGGTCTTATATAGAATCATCATCTTTCCATAAATATCCAATCCATAATATTATTTGTATCCTAACATTAAAATTATTTTTGAAAAGCCACAATAAATACTTCATTGAAGTTTAAAAAATACATTCCCTTTATCCATGCTAATTTTTGCAATTCTATTTTAAACAACTATTAATTTTGTCAGGCATGATTTGTTTGTAATAAACTCATTTTGTTCATTGCTCATGATTCCTTTGTCTTCAAGATGTTTACTGATTTCTCTTCCAGTGTTTTATTGAAAATGTTGTCAGGCCATTTCAAGTTACATTTTCATTACTTCTATTATAAGAATTTTTTCTTCCTCAAATCTTTTTAGGTCCTCTAAATTTCTCAAGTAATATACACCTTCATATATCCAAAGTACTAAATACCCTTTTACTTGATTAATAACTATTTTCAAAAGGCATTCTAAAACCCATTTTATGCTTCTCAAAATTGTATTCCAACACCAAAATAGCTACACAATTAAACTAAAATTTGGTGTGTAAAGATTCTACGCTAAGTGAAATAAGTCAAGCAGAGGAGTCAATTATCATATGGTTTCACTTATTTGTGGAACATAAGGAATAGGATGGAGGATATTAGGAGAATGAAAGGAAAAATGAAGGGGGGGGGGATAAGAGGGGAGATGAACCATGAGAGACTATGGACTCCAGGGAACAAACAGGGTTTCAGAGGGGAGAGGGTGGGGAAAAGGGTGAGCCCAGTGATGGTTATTAAGGAGGGCATGTATTGCATGGAGCACTGGGTGTTATATGCAAACAACGAATCATGGAACACTAAATCAAAAGCTAATGATGTACTGTATGGTGACTAACATAATAAAAAAGCAAAAAAATAAAAATAAATTTAAATAAATTTTAAAAAGATTCTAAATGATAGTATGTTGATCCACATTGTGATGAGATAACTTATTAATCAGTAGCACTATCATTTCCTATTCTCCACTTTAAAGTTGTTATAATAAATTCTACTGCCAATCAGCTTTCATTAAGCTATCAGCCCTTCTATTTGGGATAATCAATACTCTACCTTTCTGCCATTCAATTCCACTTTATCTCTTCTGGCAACATAAATCTCTAGAGCCTATGGTGCCATAATATCTTTTTTAGCTTCAACCAGACTTCTGTAAAAACATGAAAGCTATAACATTTAAATATAAAGTTTGCTATTAAGTTATATCCCATGTTATACAACCACAAATTTTAAAATAAAACGAAAAAATATAAGATTTTAGATAATATTATTAAAAACTGCTTCAGTTGGACTCACTATTCAATAAATGAAAACACTTGAGAATTCTAGGAAAAAGTAAACCTTGAGATGGTTGAAATATCCATTCTAAATAATGGGAGCATTTAGGTAATTGTCTGTATAAAACAAGGATCAGATTTTTGAAGGTCATAAAAAGCTTGACCTTTCCAGGTAAGATGAATGCAGAAAACTTACCACTAAATTACACAATAGGGATAAGATTGTTGAATCTATCTGCAAAACAGCATTTTCAAAAGCTTCATAAAGTAACTGATTCATTAAAGAAATAACTGAAGATTCTTTCTCTTTTCTGATATGAAAGATCACAAAACACTGCAATATTTGCAAAAGAGGATGAAGCGCTCATGTCTCACTTGAGAGACATGAATACCTCCTTTTTTACCTATGTTCTTGCTATGTATTGAGAATGCTGAAGAAAAGCAGTTCCAAAAGAACACAGGTTTGCTGATCCTGTGTTCCTGATAATAATCACATGATAGGACAGAAGCTTTCACATACAATCAGGATGATAGTTACTTGCTCTGTACTCAGAGGGACCAATTTTCCCCTATGGACATAAGCACAGCACAAATCACAAAGTACCAAAATTGAGTGTAAGGGCAATCAAACCTCTCAACTTCACTCAGGTATCAGCAAAAAGGACCAGTTTAGCTACACAGGAAAAGAAGTCAGGTCCAAGGAGTTGAAGGGAACGGCAAATTGGTATTGGGATAATTAAGCTGCCTCTTGCTACAGTTCATCTGCCTCACTGAAAAGAATTAAACCAACCTTGCCAAAGATTTGTCTTGTTAGCTATAATCTATCTTATTGTATTCTCACCCACTTCCCATCTCCTCCTTAGCTCTCCTCTTCTCCCCAACTATTGTTTTCTTCATAACAGTCTCTCTTCCCACTTAAACCCTTTAACCTCTCTCTTTGTCTCCCTCCCTCCCACCACACACACACACACACACACACACACACACACACACACACACACCCAGTACACACACAGAAATGCACACTGCCTGATGCTAACTGTTAAAGGATATTTTCTTTGGAAAAAATCACATATGATTACTGATATGACAGCATAGCAGGATGTCAGCCAGTGAAGAAATAGGGCAACATGATCCAAATCAAGTGCTAGACACATTAGTATACTTACTATGCATCTTCTGTAAGTGGATTACCATGCTATAAACACACTTGACAAAGATTCATATAAAGATCCTAACAGACCTATTGGAAGTAAGGTCAGGCTATTATGAAATGCTATTAATTGCAGTAAATATGTCAGGCTCTACTAATGTGATTGTATCTCTGTTTCCCTTCAAATACACAGATGCTTAGGATAATTTTGATAATTAAAAACTGAGCCAAGTTACAATAAAAGATAGAAGGATCATCTCTGAGTGTCAGAACAAAGAATTCAAAGCCAGAGCCAAGGGGGGAAGAGGGGGCAGAAGACTTGTTGGACCCTAGGGCATCATATTCACATGTACCCAGATATTTGGGATGATAACACCAACGTGTGGACAACAGACAAGACCTAAAGCCAAAGAGAGACATGGAAGAACAAATGAGACATGCTTATTAATGGATGCCTAATCCATCAGATTAGGAGTATAAGAAAATCTACAGACTACCATGAAGAAGCAGTAAAAAACAGTTTTAATTCTTCTTAGGGCTAGGGGGTAAAAAGTCACATGAAAGAAATGTGAAACCCAGATACATTCCATGGGTGCCTTAGGAATCAGCATTTACATTCTATTTTTAGAACATAAAATCTAAGCATAAAAATTAACACAAAAATAATCTGGATTTCTTTAGATTCTAATGGGCACAGATCTAGGGTCACAAAATAGAAGGGAATGCTAAAACACTTTGCAAGGAGCTACAGAACTCTCATGTAACAACCTCCTTCAACTAAAAAGAAGCTCAACGTAATATCAGAAACAGCTCTTCTTTTGTTCATTTAGTCAACAACTATATATTAAATGCCTTTTGAAGGCAAGTATGATTTTAGACCCAGAAGATACAGCAGTGAATAGAACATCATTCCTGTCTTTAACAAGTTTGTGTTCTAGTAAAGGAGGCAATGAATATAAAATATAAAATATAAGGTCCTGTACTGATAAATGCCAAAATAAAAAGCAAGGTAAGGGAAAAGAGAGTGCAGAACTGAAGAAGCAGGTATTTTAGACAGAATGCTGACAAAAAGGCATTCTAAGGTGCAATTCCAGCAGAACTCTGAAAAAAGAAAAGAGTGAATCATGAGGCAGGAAATACTTCAGGATATGGGGCAAAAAAAATTAGTAAAGATATAGCAGATTTGTTATTTTTTTTAAAGATTTTATTTATTTATTTATTTATTTATTTATTTATTTGAGAGAGTAGAGACAGAGAGAGAGAGACAGTGCACATGAGTGGGCGGGGGAGGGAAAGAGGGAGAAGGAGAAGCAGATTCCCCTCTGAGTGGGGATCCAGACTCCGGGCTCAATACCAGGACTCTGGGGTCATGACCTGAGCTGAAGGCAGCTGCTTAACCAACTGAGCCACTCAGGTGCCCCAAGACACAGCAGATTAAAATATAATTAATAATTTTCAACTAGCTGATGTGTAGAAACTTTTCCCCTCAAGGATTGCATGTTCTTGCCAAACTAACATGTAGATTTATAAAATTCAACGACTACTGATCCATAAGAACTTTGAACAAATACCAAAGAATTCATATCATACAAAGCATGTTATTTGACTGCAGCACAGTAATATCAAGAATTAAGGTTAAAAAGACAATTTAAAAATCCCTATGTATTTGGAAACTAAAAAACACATTTATAAATATTCCATGAGTCAAAAAAAATCATAATGGAAATATTAAATATTTAAAACTAAACAACAATAAAGATACTACATATCAAAACCTGTGCGATGCAGCTAAAGTGGTACTTAGTAGAAAAGTTATGGCTTTAAATGCATATATTACATGTTAAAAAGCTGTAAAATTAATTAGTTAAGAATCTAACTTAGCAAGTTAAAAAATAATAGCAGATTAAAAACAAATGAAGGAGAAGGAAATAAATAATAAAGATTATAACAAAAACTAATGACACAGAACTTATATACAATAGAGAGCAAAAACTAATTCTTTAAAAAGCCAAAACTGGCTCTTTAAAAAGACAATAAAATGTTGGTTTAATCCATGTGAAATTGTCAAAATTCAACCTAATAATAAAATCTATACCGATCAAAATATTATTAATCACTAAATATTAAGCAGGGAAAAGGCACTAATCAGAAACTTTAGGAAGGAAGAGAATATATCTCTAAAGATAAAGGAAACATTAAAATATTATGAGAGAATACACTAAACAATGAAAGGGCAATCAAATTACAAACTGAAATGAAAGGGGTAATTTCCCAGAAAAATGCAACGTAACAAAATCAATACAATAAGAAATAGAAAACCTGAGTAACTTTATGATCAATTGATAGCAAAATTGATACTAAGAAAACACAAGAAAGGAAATGTGTATTTTAATCTCACTTAAGAATTTAGATGCAAAAATTCTAAAGGAAATAGAAAACCAAATGTGCAAAATGCATGTGCATTTCTGTACATGTACACATATAAATACATAACAATTATAGAATATTTATCACAGGAATGTAAGAATTGTTTAACATCAGAAAATATAAATACAAAAACACTAATTCAAAAAGATATATGCACTCTTGTGTTCACTGCAGCATTATTTATAATAGCCAATATTTGGAAAGAACCTAAATGTCCATCAATGGAGGAATGGATAAAGATGTAGTATAGATACCATGGAATACTACTCTGCCATAAAAAAGAAGGAAATCTTGCCATTTGTTACAACATAGATAGATCTGCAGGAGATACTAAGTAAAATAAGTCAGATGGAGAAGGGAAAATACCATATGATTTCAACTTATATATAGAATCTAAAAAACAAAACAAAACAAAAAACACATAAGTTTATAATACAGAGAATACACTGGTGGTTATCAGAAAGGAGAGGGTTGTGCAAAATGGGTTCAGGGGTTCAATTTTAAGGCGATGGGAAGTAACTAGACATCACGGTGATCACTTTGGAGTGTATATAGATATCACATTATAATATTGTACACCTAAAATCCATATAATCTTATAAACCAACTTTACCTCAATAAAAAAGAAAATATATTAAGTGATAAACACCATATTCAGAGATTAAATGAGAAAACCCGTCATTTTCTCAATATAAACAAACAAAATACTCCAAACATAAACACGGATAAAAGACATGAGATAGACTAAGAGAAGATATTTGCAACATACATAACCAGTGATGTATTTCTATTCAGAATATATAACAAGCTGCAAAAAATAATAAAAAATAAGCATTATAAATCTATTTCTTAAAATTTTCATTATGTTATGTTAGTCATCATACAATACATCATTAGTTTTTGATGTAGTGTTCCAAGATTCATTGTTTACGTACAACACCCAGTGCTCCATGCAGTAAGTGCCCTCCTTAATACTTACCAACAGGCTCACCCATCCCTCCACCCCCTCCTCTCTGAAACCCTCAGTTTGTTTCCAGGAGTCCATAGTCTCTCATGGCTCGTCTCCCCTCTTATTCCCCTCCCACTTCCTTTTTCCTTTCCTCCTCCTTATGTCCTCCATGCTATTCCTTATGTCCCACAAATAAGTGAAGCCATATGATAATTGACTTTCTTTGCTTGACTTATTTCACTCATCATAATTTCCTCCAGCCCCATTCATGTTGATGCAAAAGTTGGGTATTCATCCTTTCTGATGGCTGAATAATATAATCAAAAACCTCCCAAAAAACAAGAATACATGACCTGATGGATTCCCTGGGGGAATTCTACCAAACCTTCGAAGAAGAAATAATACCTATTCTCCTGAAGCTGTTCCAATAAATAGAAACAGAAGGAAAACTTTCAGACTCTTTCTATGAAGCCAGCATTACCTTGACCCCCAAACCAGGCAAAGACCCCATCAAAAAGGAGAATTTCAGACCAATATCCCTGTTGAACATGGATGCCAAGATTCTTTTTTTTTTTTTTAAAGATTTTATTTATTTATTTGACTGAGAGAGATCACAAGTAGGCAGAGAGGCAGGCAGAGAGAAAGAGAGAGGAGGAAGCAGGCTCCCTGCCAAGCAGAGAGCCCGATACGGGATTCGATCCCCTGACCCTGAGATCATGACCTGAGCCAAAGGCAGAAGCCTAACCCACTGAGCCACCCAGGCACCCATGGATACCAAGATTCTTAACAAAATCCTAGCTAATAGGAGCCAACAGTACATTAAAAGATTATCCACCATGACCAGGTGGGATTTATCTCTGGGATGAAAAGGGGGTTTAACATTTGCAAATCAGTCAATGATAGAACAAATCCATAAGTCAAGAGAGAACCACATGGTTCTCAATTGGTTCAGAAAAACCATTTGACAAAATACAGCATATTTTCCCGATTAAAACTCTTCAGAGTACAAGGATAGAAGGAACATTCCTCAACTTCATAAAATCCACCTAAGAATTATAACATCAAAAGTGGCTGTGAAAATACAATTGGAAAAATCAGAGAAAATAACACCTAATTGGTCAAAGAGAATATGAACAGGAGGGAGGAGCAAGATGGAAGAGGAGTAGGAGACCGAAATATCATCAGGTCCCAGGAGTTCAGCTAGGTAGTTATCAAACCATTCTGAATACCTACAAAATCAACAGGAGGTAGGAAAGAGGAAGAAAAGCAATTCTAGGAACAAAAAATTGACCACTTTCTGGAAGGTAGGATGTTCAAAGAAATGAATCCAAAGCGATGGGAAGATAGACCCTAGGAGGAGGGGCCAGATCCCAGCAAGCAGTAGAGCAGCAGAGGACAAAATCTTTTAGAAGAACTTTTAGAAGTCTACTCCACTGAGGAACATTGATTCAGACGCTAAGTAGGGGGGTGCAGCCCTCACGGGGACAAGGTGGTCTCAAGACCTGTGGGGTCACAGAAAGACCAAGGGTATCTGACTGTAGCTGAGTTCCCAGGAATTGAAGCAGGGAAGCTAGAGATGGAGCCAGGGAGTGGGCTTTCAGCTTGGGACTGCCTTAAACCATGAATCAAGGCACAGTCAGACCATTACTCTTTGAGCAGGGACCCCACAACTGGCAGATCTGGAGAGACTCCTCCTTCTTCCTCTGGGAGGAGTGGTGCAGGAGAATACTGCAGGAATCTGCTGGGTTTGGAGACTCCAAATGGTGTTGTGCACCAGAGATAGAAACATTCAGTCACAGTCTGAGTGAGCATAGAGTGCGGCCAGAGACCAGGGAGACAGGAGGGATTAACTGCTTTTCTCTGAGGGTGCATTGAGGAGTGGGGCCATGAGCTCTTGGCTCTTCCAGGGCTGGAGATTGGGAGGCCGCTGTCTTCATTCTCATCCTCCAAAGCCGTATGTAAACTGTTCAGGGAACAAAAGCTCCCGAGAGCAAACCCCAGCAGATTACTTAGCATGGCCTTTGGAAAGGGCAGTACAATTCCACCTGGGGAAAAGACATTTGAGAAACACTGCAACAGGTCCCTCCCCCAAAAAATCAGCAAGAACAAACAGCCAAGACCAAGTTCACTGACCAATGAGAGCTGCAGAACTCCAGAGCTGGGGGAATGCAACACATAGAATTCACGGCTCTTACTCAATGATTCTTTAGCCATTCAAAGTTAAATTTTTTTAATTGTATTTTTTTCTTATTCTATTTTTTAAATTTTTCCTCTTTCCTATTTAACCCTTTTTAAAAAAAAGATCTTATTTATTTATTTGACAGAAAGACAGAGAGAGATCACAAGTAGGCAGAGAGCCAGGCAGAGAGAGAGGGGCAAGCAGGCTCCCTACTGAGCAGAGAGCCCCACGTGGGGCTCAATCCCAGGACCCTGAGACTATGACCTGAGCTGAAGGCAGAAGTTTCAACCAGTGAGCCACCCAGACGCTCCTATTTTAACCTTTTTTAAACAATTTTATCTTATCAAAATCTTTTAAAAAAAATCTTTTTAAATTTTCATTCTTATGATCATATTCTACCTATCCATTGTATTCAAGCTTATTTTTTGCATACATATAGGTTTTTCTATCCTTAAAAATTTGGGAAACAGTTTCTTCTAGCATACCAAAATATATCCTAAAATCTAGTGCACAGCTTTGTTCTAGTATCCAGCCTCTCTTTCCTCTTTATTTCCTTTTTTCTAACACTTATTCTCATCAATTCATTTTTTAGAATCCTTTTAATTTTTCATCTTTACACTCATATTTGATCCCTTCATTGTGTTAAACTTTATAAATATACACACACACACACGTTTTAAAATTCATTATTTATTTATTTTTCTATATTGTTTATTATATTATTATATATATGATATATATATTATATATATTTCTTTAAAATTTTGGGATGCAGTCTCTTCTATATATAGGCAGTTTCTTCTATATATATGTTTTTTATTTATTATTTAATTTTATTTTTATGTATTATTTATTTTATTTTATTTATTTGTTTATTTTATTTATTTTTTATTTATGTATTATTTATTATATATATATATATATATATATATATTTCTTTTTCTTCCTTTAAAATTTTGGAAGGCAGTTTCTTCTAACAGACCAAAATACACAAAAAATCAAGTGTGTGGCTCTATTCTATTCACCAGCCTAAAACATATATATATATTATTTTCCCCACTTTCTTCTCCCCCTGGTTTCATGTCCCTTCTGATTTGGTTAGTGTATATTTTTCTGGGGTCGTTGCTACCCTTTTAGTATTTTGTTCTCTCATTCATCTATTCTTATCTACATAAAATGACAAGGCAGAAAAACTCACCACAAAAAAACCCAAAAACAATAGGCAGTACTGATGGCTAGGGACCTAATCAATACAGACATTAGTAATATGTCAGACCTAGAGTTCAGAATAATGATTATCAAGGTGCTAGCTGGGCTTGAAAAAAGCATGGGAGATATTAGAGAATCCCTTTCTGGAGAAATCAAAGAACTAAAATCTAACCAAGTTGAAATAAAAAAAAGCTATTAATGAGGGGTAATCAGAAATGGAAGCTCTTACTGCTAGGATAAATGAGGCAGAGGAGAGAATTAGTGATATAGATGACCAAATGATGGAGAATAAAGAAGATGAGCAAATGAGAGACAAACAACTACTGGAACATAAGGGGAGAATTCAAGAGGTAAGTGGTACCATAAGATGAAACAATATTAGAATAACTGGGATCCAGAAGAAGAAGAAAGAGAGAGATGGGCAGAAGGTATATTGGAGCAAATTACACTAGAGAATTTCTCTAATTTGGCAAAGGAAACAAGCATCAAATCCAGTAGGCAAAGAGAAGCCCCCTCAAAATCAATAAAAATAGGTCAACATCCCATCATCTAACCGTAAAACTTACAAGTCTCAGTGACAAAGAGAAAATCCAGAAAGCAGCTCGGAACAAGAGGTCTATAAGATAAGATGGTAGAAATATTACTTTGGCAACAGACCTATCCACAAAGACCTGGCAGCCAGAAAGGATTGGCATAATATATTCAGTGCACTAAATGAGAAAAATATGCAGCCAAGAATACTATATCCACCTAGGCTGTCATTGAAAACAGAAGAAGAGATTAAAAAAACTTCCTGGACAAACAAAAATTAAAAGAATTTGCAAACACCAAACCAACCCTAGAGGAAATATTGAAAGAGGTCCTTTAAGCAAAGAGAGAGCCTAAAAGGAACAGACCAGAAAGGAACAGAGACAATATACAGGAATAGTCACCTTATAAGCAATACGATGGCATTACATTCATATCTTTCAATAGTTACCCTGAATGTAAATGGGCTAAATGCCCCAACCAAAAGACACAGAGTATCAGAATTAGGGAAAACAAAAACAAAAACAAAAACACAAGACCCATTGATATGCTATCTGCAAGAAACTCATTTTAGACCAAAGACTCCTCCAGATTTAAAGAGAAGGGGTGGAAAACAATTTAATGTGCTAACGGACATCAAAAGAAAGCTGGGTGCCAATCCTTATATCAGATAAATTACATTTTAAGATTACATAATTACTTAAAATTATATTTTAAGACTATAATAAGAGATGAGGAAGGACACTATATTATACTTAAAGGGTCCGTCCAACAAGATCTAACAATTTTAAATATCAATGCCTCTAACATGGGAGCAGCCAATTTTATAAACTGATGGACAACAACATCAAAGAAATACATCTACAATAATACAATAATAATAGGGGACTTTAACACCCCCTTCACTGAAATGGACAGATCATCCAAGCAAAAGATCGACAAGGAAATAAAGGCTTTAAATGACACACTGGACCAGACTGACATCACAGATATATTCAGAACATTACATGCCAAATCAACAGAATACATATTCTTCTCTAGTGCACATGGAACATTCTCTAGAAGAGATCACATCCTGGGTCACAAATCAGGTCTCAACTGGTACCAAAAGATTGGGGTCATTCCCTGCATATTTTCAGATTACAATGCTTTGAAAGTAGAACTCCATCACAAGAGGAAAGCTGGAAAGAACTCAAATACATGGAGGCAAAAGAGAATCCTACTAAAGAATAAATGGGTCAACCAGGAAATTAAAGAAGAATTTTAAAAAATGAATGGAAACAAACGAAAATGAAAACACAACTGTTCAAAACCTTTGGGAAAAGCCAAGGTGGTCCAAAAAGGAAAGTATATAGTAATACAAGCCTTTCTCAAGAAACAATAAGAGGTCTCAACTACACAACCTGACCTCACACCTAAGGGAGCTGGGGAAAGGAGCAAAGAAAGCCTAAACCCAGCAGGAGAAGAGAAATAATAAAGAGCAGAGCAGAAATCAATGAAATAGCAACCACAAGAAAAAACAAACAAACAAAAAACCCACAGTTAGAACAAATCAAAAAACCTAGGAACTGGTTCTTTGAGAGAATTAATAAGATTGATAAACCCCTCGCCAGACTTATCAAAAAGAAAAGAGAAAGGACCTAAATTAATAAAATCATGAATGAAAGAGGAGAAATCACAACCAACACCAAAGAAGTACAAACAATTTTAAGAACATTTTATGAGCAACTATACACCAGCAAATTTGACAATCTGGAAGAAATGGATGCATTCCTAGAGACATCTAAGCTACCATAACTGAACCAGGAAGAAAGAGAAAACCTGAACAGACCCATAACCAGTAAGGAGATTGAAGCAGTCATCAAAAATCTCCCAACAAACAAGAGCCCAGAGCCAGACACTTCACAGGGGAATTCTACCAAACATTTAAAGAAGAATCAATGCCTACTCTCCTGAAACTGTTCCAGAAAATAGAAATGGAAGGAAAACTTCCAAACTCATTTGATCAAGTCAGTATTACCTGGATCCCAAATCCAGACAAAGACCCCATCAAAAAGGAGAACTACAGATCAATATTCCTGGTGAACACAGATGCGAAAATTCTCACCAAAATACTAGCAAACAGGATCCAACAGTACATTAAAGGGAATATTCACCATGACCAAGTGGGATTTATTCCTGGGCTGCAAGGATGGTTCAACATCCACAAATCAATCAATGGGATACAATACATTAATAAAAGAAAGAACAAGAATCATATGATACTCTCAACAGATGCTGGAAAAGCATTTGACAAAATACAGCATCCTTTCTTGATCAAAACTCTTCAAAGTGTAGGGACAGAAGGTACATACCTCAATATCACCAAAGCCATCTATGAAAAACCCAGAGCAAATATCATTCTCAATGGGGAAAAGCTGAGAACTCTTCCCCTAAGGTCAGGAATATGGCAGGGCTGTCCACTGTCAGCACTGCTATTCAACATAGTACTAGAAGTCCTAGCCTCAGCAATCAGACAACAAAAAGAAATAAGAGGCATCTGAATCAGCAAAGAAGAAGTCAAACTCTCACTCTTTGCAGATGACATGATACTTTATGTGGAAAACCCCAAAGACCCCACTGCAAAACTGCTAGAACTCATACAGGAATTCAGCAAAGTGTCAGGATATAAAATCAATGCACAGAAATCAGTTGCATTTCTATACACCAACAGCAAGACAGAGAAAGAGAAATTAAGGGGTCGATCCCATTAACAGTTGCACCCAAAACCATTAGCTACCTAGGAATAAACCTAACCAAGAGGCAAAGAATCTGTACTCAGAAAACTATAAAGTACTCATGAAAGAAACTGAGGAAGACACAAAGAAATGGAGAAATGTTCCATGCTCGAGGATTGGAAGAAGAAATGCTGTGAAAATGTCTATGCTATCTAAAGCTATCTATACATTTAATGTAATAATTACATTACATTATTGTATTAAATACAATAGATTTAATGCAACACCTATCAAAATACCATCAATTTTATTCGAAGAAATGGAACACATAATCCCAAAGTTTATATGGAACTGAAAAGACTCCAAATAGCCAGAGGAATGTTGAAAAAGAACATGGTTGGTGGCATCCCAATTCCAAACTTCAAGCTCTATTACAAAGCTGTCATCATCAAGACAGTATGGTACTGGCACAAAAACAGACACGTAGATCAATGGAACAGAATAGAGAGCCCAGAAATGGACCTTCAACTCTATGGTCAACTAATTTTCAACAAAGCAGGAGAGAATGTCCAATGGAAAAAAGACAGTCTCTTCAACAAATGGTGTTGGGAAAATTGGACAGCCACATGCAGAAGAATGAAACTGGACCATTGCCTTACACCACACACGAGAATAGACTCAAAATGGATGAAAGACCTCAATGTGAAACAGGAATCCATCAAAATCCTGAGGAGAACAGAGGCAGCAACCTCTTCGACCTCAGCTGCAGCAACTTCTTCCTAGAAACATCACCAAAGGCAAGGGAAGTAAGGGCAAAAATGAACTATTGGGACTTCATCAAGATCAAAATCTTTTGCACAGAAAAGGAAACAGTCAACAAAACCACAAGACAACTGACAGAATGGGAGAAGATATCCATAAATGACATATCAGATAAGGGGCTAATATTCAAAATCTATAAAGAACTTCTCAAACTCAACACCCAAAGAACAAAGAATCCAACTAAAAAATGGAAGATGGCATGAGCAGATATTTCTGCAAAGAAGATATCCAAATGGCCAACAGACACATGAAAAAGTGATCAACACCACTTGGCATTAGGGAAATACAAATCAAAACCACAGTGAGATACCACTTCACACCAGTCAGAATGGCTAAAATTAACAAGTCAGGAAATGACAGATATTGGTGAGGATGCAGAGGAAGGGGAACCCTCCTACACTGTTGGTGGGAATGCAAGCTGGTGCAGCCACTCTGGAAAACAGTATGGAGGTTCCTCAAAAAGTTGAAAATAGAGCTACCCTACAACCCAGCAATCACACTACTGGGTATTTACAAATGTAGTGATCCAAATATACAAATGTAGTGATCCAAAGGGGCATGTGCACCTGAATGTTTATA
>NW_019154086.1:52827797-53074117 GCF_002288905.1 Enhydra lutris kenyoni | reverse complement strand
CTCTGGAAAACAGTATGAAGGTTCCTCAAAAAGTTGAAAATAGAGCTACCCTACAACCCAGCAATCACACTACTGGGTATTTACAAATGTAGTGATCCAAATATACAAATGTAGTGATCCAAAGGGGCATGTGCACCTGAATGTTTATAGCAGCAATGTCCACAATAGCCAAATTATGGAAGGAACCCTGATATCTATCAACAGATGAATGGATAAAGAAGAGGTGGTGTATATACATGGAATGGAATACTATGCAGCCATCAAAAGAAATGAAATCTTGCCATTTGCAATGACGTGGATGGAACTAGAGGGTATATGCTAAGTGAAATAAGTCAATCAGAGAACGACAATATGATCTCTCTGATATGAGGAGTTTGAGAGGCAGAGCAGGGTGTCCTGGTGGTTATGGAGGGAAAAAAATGAAACAAGAAGGGATTGGGAGGGAGACAAACCATGTGAGCCTCCTAATCTGATGAAAGAAACTGAGGGTTGCTGGGGGTGGGGGGATAGTGATAGGCTGGCTGGGTTATGGTCATTGGGGAGGGTATGTGCTATGGTGAGTGCTGTGGAATGTGTAAGCTTGATGATTCACAGATTTGTACCCCTTGGGCAAACAATATATTATATGTTAATAAAAAATATGAAGAGAAGCTCAACTTTAATTTTAAATAATATTTAAAAAATATAAAATTAAATTAGTGAATAGATACACTACTCCAATCTTCTTATGCAAAGTTTAAAATCTACCAATATCTATTGTTGGAAAAGGTATGGAGAAAGGGGAATTCAGAAAAATTTGATGGAGACCAATTTTCCATTACCTTGTAAAGTCAAAAATATATTCTCTAAACCTAGCAATGCAAATACAGAAATTCTCTCACATTTACACAAGGAGATATTTACAAAGATATTTACTGTGACACTGACTATAATAGAAAAATAAGAAGAAAGAAAAAAGAAAAGAAGGAAGGAAGGAAATGGTGAAGTGAGAGGAATGAAGGGGATGGGAAAGGAAGAGAAGAAACACTTAAATGTGCATCAACAGAAAATGGATAAATTGTCCCTCAGTCAAACAATGGAATAACACACAGCACGATATACAGTAGCTAAAATGCCTTGGGCCCATATGTATCAAAACAGATAATCATGAACATAATGTTAAGTGAAACCAAAATATGTTGCAGAATTACCCAGTATTCCTCAGTTCATAAGAACTCTCAATGTCTCATTATCATTTTTTAACAGAGTCCTGAGTGTCCTAATAATGTTTTCTCAGCAAACTTAGCCTAAAAATATATCTAGCAGAACCGTTTATTTTGTAATTTAATTCTAAACATCTCAATAAGTATTTATGTCCTAGCCACTTAGTGGTCATACAAAAAAATAATAAATGCAAACTGCAAGGAAAATATTTTAATTCAATGCTTACATAACCATCTTTAAATTAGTTATTATTGGGATGTGTGTGCCTGTTGAGCACTTCACAACTCTCAAACCTTGAAATCGGATTGGACACTGCCACCTTTTTTCCCTGGTGTGTGTTGATTTTCATACAATTTTCACACTGCTTTCTATGACAGCACTTACCAAAACCAGCTTCTCAAAGACATTACGCTAATCAAGAAGAATGTGCTGAAATTAAAATGTTGAAATTGCAAACTACCTCAAGCTAGTAGCTGATCTGGTGTCTGAAAGATTTTGAATACTGCAATGTTTCTCCTGAAAATTTAAAATACCTCACAGCATACCTGTAAGTTCACTGTGGCACTCTGGGAGCACCTTGATAGCTGGATTGGAAGGTATGACATTGGATACCATGAGGTATGATGTACGTAAATGTTTTTTGGTATCTAAAACTACCCCAAATTTTCATGGGGTCACACAGGCAAAATTACAATATAAAAATAGTAAAAAACATGGACTGAAAGGATATATATTAACCTCAAGAGAAGAGTTGCCTCTGGGTACAAAAATGGGGAAATGTAAACAGGAGAGGACCTCAACTATTTCTGTAACGATTAATTTCTGTAACATTTTCTTAAGCAAATATGGTAAATACTAACATTTTTAAAATGAGTGATGGTATTTGGTATTTATATTAATTCTGTGTTTTATTATATTTTTTAAATAGTTCATAAAAGAAAATAAGAAATGACAAGTA
Organism: Enhydra lutris kenyoni; assembly: GCF_002288905.1. NCBI lineage: Eukaryota > Metazoa > Chordata > Mammalia > Carnivora > Mustelidae > Enhydra > Enhydra lutris. The sequence continues at coordinate 53,071,956 of NW_019154086.1, read as the reverse complement.
CTGTAAGTTTTCAAAGACTTTTTATATAGGCAGCTACTTTTAGCACACCATTCTGAATCCCAGGACATCTGGTTACTATGAGACCTGCTTTTACACAGTTTCTGATTAGAATCATTAAACTATCCACTGGTAGTAGCCTAACATTTAAAGAAAAAAAAAAATCAGTGCAAAACCTCTATTTCCTAAGCTTCACCCTAAGTCATAAATGTTGTGTTTATTTGACAACTTTGAGAAAACTCTCAGCAGAAATGGGATGTAAGCAATTTTTTTCCTCTTCCTTCATAATATACTTATTTGCTCATTTTACTTACTGCAGATAATGTCACATGTGATAGAAAATAACACGTATTCATTTAGTACTATCACAAACGCCACAGATTTCTGGCCTATTACAAGATATACACCTATTCCCAACCTTAGTTTTAATTTGTTTATTTTTTAGGATACTAGCAATTTCAGAAGTGCAATTGTAGTGAATCAGTGGATGCTTTATGGTTATGTTGGGTGTACATTAAGTTTTTGTTAGTTGCAATTCCCCACATTCTTCTTCCTTTTGCCTTCTTCTAGCCCAATATATATATTTTTAATTATTATTACCTCTTAGAAGCAGGAAACTACAGATATTGTGGGAGTGTTGGGGATGTTGACAGACTGCAGAATTTCATTATCAATCAAGGACTTATGACCAATAATATCAGCCATAATAATAAATTAAAGAAGACAGCAATTATCCCATGTACACTAGCAAAACCATACAGTCTGTGTCTTACTCTAGACAGTCTATTTTGATAAGGACATGGTAATATCAAAAAACCTAAAAAGAAATACTTAGAGGGATGCCTGGGTGGATCAGTTTGGTTTAAGAATCTGCCTTTGGCTCAGGTCAAGATCCCAGGGTCCTGGGATTGAGTCCTGCCTCAGGCTCCTTGCTCAGCAGGGAGCCTGCTTCTCCCTCTGCCTGCAGCTCCCCCTGCTTGTGCATGCACTCTCTCTCTCTCTGACAAATAAACAAATAAATTCTTTAAAAAAAAAAAAGAAAAAAAGCAAGGAAGGAAAGAAAATCATGGAGAATGGTAGGAATTCCTGAAATAGTGGGGGCAGTTGAAACAACTAGGGAGAGTTGGCTTGAAAAAGGGAAGACAAAGAGAGAAATCTCCAGCATCAACATATTCTTGATAGAGTATTATGCTGATAGAGGAGCAGTCAGTTACAAAATCACTGGAATATTATAGCCTGGATCTCCAAGAATGATTGCTGGGATTACACTGCAGAATCTTTGGGGTGGTGAAAATATTCTAGAATTAGATTGTGGTGATGCTTGCACAACTTTCTGAACATAATAAAAACCACCAAACCGAGCACTTTAAGTGGGTGAGATATTATGATATGTGAATTATATGTTAACTTTTCAAAAAGGTATCTATTAAATTTAGTAATACAGAGAGTATAATCAAAAGAATAAGTGAGAAGTCAAGAAAAGAACCATAAAAACAATGGTTTCAAAACAGGAGAAAAGAAATAGGGTAACAGCTCTTCTTCTTTCAATATTGGCAGTATTAAAGGGACTGATTATATCTACATTTAAGTGAACTAGCTTAAACTTTCATCTTAGGAGTTCCCAACCTTTGATGATTACTAGGAAGAAATGATGTCTAGAGTGCCCTCTCTAATCCTGATATTGTTTCCACAAATCAAAAAACCACAGGAACCTATGTTCCAAAATATTACCAGTATTGTAGAATTCTGGGAAAAAAAATGTACTTTTCAGTGTTTTCCAGGTTTGTTAAAATGAGTACTTTAATTTTTCTTTAAATAAAGTACTTTGAGATAAATTATAGCCCTCTACTTTTAAGAAAAAATCAGAGCTACTCTTTTATTTCCAATAGAATACATGAATATAATGTGGTTGGAAATATATCATGCCATATTGGATATACACTCAAGAATAACGTTCAAATATGAAAATGAAAATATGAGACTCTAACCAATAGCAGTATTATAAATGTATCATAGGAGGCTGTGTCTTTTCTAGTCACATATAAAATAGAGCAATCGGGAAAAAAAGCAAAAAGTAATTAAGTGTATTTATACTAACTTGGGGATTTTTTTTTTTTTTAAGAGAAAGCAAGAGTCAGGCATTGAAAGTATATAGGATTCAATTGCTTTTTATATACCACAGATTAACTGTTGAAATTTGAAAGTAAAAGCGCAAAATATTTACATTGGCACCAAAATATCAAATAAATTCCTAGGTATAAATCTAACAAAACATGTACAAGATCCACATGAGGAAAATCACAAAACTTGGATGAAAGGAATTAAAGAACAAAATAAATGAAGAGATGTTCCATGTTCATGGATAGGGAGACTTAGTATTGTCAAGATGTCAGTTCTTTCAACTTGATCTTTTGATGCAATGCAATCTCAATAAAAATTCCAGCAAGTTATTCTGTAAATATCTACAAGCTGCTTCTATGGAGAGGCAAAAGACCCAACTTAACACTGAAGAACAAAGTCAGGACTGACACTACCTGATGTCAAAATGACTGTAAAGCTACAGTAATCAAGATAATATGGTACTGGTGAAAAAACAGACAAATATATCAATGGAACAGAATAGGCAGAAATAGACCTATAAATATATTAAATTGATCTTTGACAAAATACCAAAGGCAATACACTAAAGCAAAAATAGTCTTTTCAACAAATAGTGCTGGAACAACTGACATTCACATGCATAAATAAATCAATAAACCTAGACACTAATATTATGCCTATTAAAAAATTATCTCGGGACACCTGGGTGGCTCAGTTGGTTAAGCCATTGCCTTCGGCTCAGGTCATGATCCCAGGGTCCTGGGATCGAGTCCTGCATCGGGCTCCTTGCTGGGTGGGGAGCCTGCTTCTCTCTCTGCCTCTGCCTGAAGCTCTGCCTGCTTGTGTTCTCCCCGCTGGCACTCTCTCTCTCTCTCTCTCTCTCTCTCTCTGACAAATAAATAAATAAATAAAATCTTAAAAAAAAAAAAAAACTATCTCAAAATGGACCATTGACCTATATGTAAAACACAAAACTATAAAACATCTAGAAGATAACATAGAAAATCTAGGTGATGTTGAGCTTGGCAATTAATGCTTAGATATAACACCAAAAGCATGATCCATGAAAGAAATAATTTATAAATTGGACTTTATTAAAATTTCAAACTTTCATTCTGTGAATGCAAGACATAGGATAAAAGAAGATATCTGCAAATCACATTTCTGGTAAAGGACTAGTATGCAAATTATACAAAGAACTCTTTAAACTCAACAATAAGAAAAACAACTCAGTTTAAAAATGGGCCAAAGATCTGAACAAACACCTAACCAAAGAAAATAGACATGGCAAATAGGCACTTGAAAAGATGCCCAATGTCATAGGTCAGCAGAAAACTACAAATGAAAACAACAATGAGATACCACTACACATCTATAAGAATGACTAAAATACAAAACAACTGACAACACCAAATGGTAGTGAGGATGTGAAGCAATGAGGACTCTCATTCACTGCTGGTGAGAATGCAAAATAATACAGCCACTTTGGAATACAGTTTGGCAATTTGTTCCACAGTTAAACATAGTGTTACCATATGATCTACCAATAATGCTTCTTGGTGTGTATCTAAATTAGTTGAAACTTATGTGCACACAAAAACCTGCACATAAATGTCTACACAGATTTATTTATAACTGCCAAACATTGCAACCAACCAAGGTATTTTCATTTTAGCAGCTGAATGGGTAAACAAATCATGGTGCATCCATACAATGGCCTATTATTTTGCACTAAAAAAAGAAACGAGCTATCAAGCCACAAAAAGATATGGAGAAATCTTAAATACATACTGCTAAATGAAAGAAGCCAGTCTGAAAAGGCTATATACTGTATGATTCCAAGTATATGGCATTCTGAAAGGTAAAACTTTAGAGACTATATAAAGGTTACCAGGCGTTTGGAGGCATGGAAAGGAGTAGAGGGGAAATGGATAAATAGGTGGAACACAGAGAATTTTTAAGTCAGTGAAACTATCCTGTATGATACTATAATGGCGGACACATGACATTATGTACTTGTCAAAACCCACAGAATACAACAGAGGGCATGCTAATGTAAACTATGTACTTTAGTTAATAATAATGTATCAAAATTGGTTTGTCAATTGCAACAAATATACTATACCAATGTGGCTATTTAATAATAGGGAAATTGGGGTGGGAGGTGGAAGGCAAGTGAGTATCTGGGAGTTGCATACATTCTACTGGCTTTTTTGTAAACCTAAAATTGCTCTAAAAATAAAGTCTATTAATTAAAAAATTAAAAAGTTAAACCACCCATTTCTAAAATTAAGAATGGGAAAAGATATATAGTTCAATTTTAACATATATGTTTCAATTTTAACATGTATGTTTCAATTCCCTATGACAGACAATCAAGATGGAAAGAAGAATATGAGAAAGGAATGGAAAAGATAGGCAAGGGAAGACAAAGATAAAAAGGAAAGGAAGGAGACACATAGTAAGAGAAAGACACAGACAAGACCACTAAGGAAAACGGACAGGGCACACACACAGAAAGATGAAACAAAAGACAGAGTGTGAGATTCAACTGAATTAAATCAAGGCAAATCCTATAGTGCTGGTAAAGTTGAAAAAGTACTGTTTTTACTATGACTAGAAAGTAAAAATTTCATTTTTTGAAAGACATAAACCATGCCGTATACTTGAAAGAGTTACTTCTTCCTAGAATGTCCTTTCTTCCATCCCCTCCCGCCAAGGTTTCCATCTGTGTCCTTGCAGGTTCAATTTAATTGTCATGCCCCAGTTAAAATGAATCCCTCCCTCTCCTATATTTATGTAGTGCTTTGTCACTCAAAGAGAACACTTACATCTATCTTGCAGTAGAGTCATTGAAAGGTATTCCCTCCCTATTTTTTTCTTTGCATTTTTGCCTCAGTGCCTACTATAGTGTTTTACATAATATACATGCTCAATAAATATTTACTACACTGAACTGAAGACACATATCAGGTATCCAAAAATCACAGACTTAAATATCCTCTGTTGCAGTGAATATAATACTTTTATTCCATAATTCTACCATTCTCAAAGCACTGTAAATTATATCTCTTTTGAAATCGCCTTTAGAGATTGCACAAAGTCACACCAGTAAATGGCTTTATAGATTCTGTAATTTTTTTGTAATGCCCTTGTTGATCACGCAAAACAGGCCATAGTCCTAGAATTCTAAGAATACTGTGAACAGAGTGGACTTGACAAAGGGCACTCAATTGGAGTAGGTTGTAGAACTGGAGGTAAGGAAATGATAAGGGATTTGCAGAACTGTACCAGTCAGAATAGGCCAGGTTTTATGATGGCAATAAACTTGGTTCTATTCAGTAAACATCATTCTAAATTACTCTTGACTATTCCTAAAACTCAAATCAAATTAAAAAGTAGTTGTCAATGAAAATACTCAAAAGGATATGTTGTTGGCTCTACAGGCAATTTCAACACATTAGAATGTTTAGAACAATGGCTGCACTAGTTAAATGAAGAAATATCTTCCAAGGTGACTACTTTGCAAAGAATAATACTAATTTGGCTGCATAAAGTTCCATTACATCATAGACTACTGCACTTGTTTAAAAAAAATAGTTTTAGAATATGGAGTTATTCTTTTTATATGTTAAATAAGTACAAATCAAATTTTATAAAGAAATGATACTTTTAAATTATTTTGCAAACCATAATTCCATAAACACCATTCCATAAATCACCATTCCTTAATTTATCTTTTTGCAAATCCTAATTTTTCATAAATTAGGTTTTTAAAAATGGAGATCACCTGAATTATTATGTGGAAAGATTCTAATCTTTTGGATAAATGTCTCTTACCTTTTATTCAAAATATTTTGAATGCTGTGTCTTAAAGGCCAAAATACTGCCACTATTCAGAAAAAAAGTTTCAAAATGTAATGAATTCCTAAAATGGTTATACTGATATGTAAATTGCATATTTATTTTGATCTGAAAGTCTAACCATGTTCAAAATGTCTCTTCTCAGTTTTCTTTTCTTTTTTTTTTTTTCAAATGAGGACAAGGACAACATTCTTTGTAGAAATGTGTGAAATATTTAACAAAATATTAGTTTAACAAAGATACAAACATTTTAACTGTAAGAGCATACCTTTTTTAAGTGATGGTAACTTTTTTGAGTATGGTGGAGAGTAAACTGAATTGTAAAAGTAGAACTTAGTGATGACAGAACAGAATGATGGCATTATCCTTTTTACAGACCTCCTCAGATAGTACAGCAGAACATATGCAAATATGTTCATTTTTTAATAGGGTTCATGTTTGGATTCATTACACAAAAATTTTTCAACAAATTTTCACAATATAAGACATCATTGAAAAGAGCAGCTTCATTACACAGAAACTTGATGTAGCAATATTTTTTGTATTATATAAATGTAGGTTTTAATAAACTATATGTGTGTAAACATATATGCTATACATATGAAATGCTGGAAAAATATATATATATACTGTCCCCCTCTTTACAGTAAGCTGTTAGAAAATAATAGTGCTCTTTCAGTAAATAAAGTTGCTTTTGTCTTTGTTGCTAAGTGTCATCATAGGTTTAAACCTGTTTTCAAAGAGAAATCAGAATGATTATATCTAAAGTTCAAACATGAAGTTCTTTATACTCATGCAAGCTATTATCCAGGAAAATAATATTTAAAGATTTCCCCTAAAAACACCATGCATTACAAATGGCATTCCATATATATGAAGGAAGAATCATATAACACACAAAATGTAATGTTGACTTTTGTCATAAGATAAAAATTGCTTATTAAAGTATGAATTATAGAAATAACTGAGAAATGAAAAACCTGCAGTCCCTGACTGCATCCTGTCCTTTACTCAATCTAACAGGCTGTAAAAATTTAAATTAAGAGTTCTACATCCAATAGGATATCCTATTGGTTGTAGAAAGTTATACAAAGTTATACTGTACATACATACAGTGTATGTATGTACATATATATGTACAGTTCAAAGTTATACTTTAGCAGTAATATTCTGCCTCATTCTGGTATTAAAAGACGTTTCCCTTCAATAGAAGGAAAGTCTTTCATTTTTAATAAAACTATTTGATGTAAAATCAATCCACCCAAAGCAAATAGTTCAACAAATGTCTTAAAAGACTTAATATATGAGCATAAATGGAAAAGATTATGACATATGCTTTCATATAGAAAAAGTATATATTATATGTGCAATATATGTCCATTTAAAGAAAAAGGTGAATCAATGTGAAGAAGCAGAATAGATTAATTTATAAGGGAGGAGAGAGAATACAATGAGTACAGTACAATGAAGTCTCTACATTTCATCTTCTTTATCACCCTTAGAAAAGACAATTAAATGTTTTAAAAAGAAAAAGGAGAAAAAAAAAATTTCTTCATTGAGCTGCTTTTAAGATTCCTTTACCCAAAGTTAGAGACTGTGGCTGCCATCAACTAGTCGGGTCATTAATTTATCTAAATCTGTCTAGACCTCACTACAGTGTTTCTCATTATGTGTCTCCGAATTCATTATATTTGCAAAGATCTGAAACCTTTGTCACCGAAACCACTTTCATGGGATTTAACAAAACATTTTGAAAGGTTTTTAAAATACGGAGACTAAATTGACTATGTTGATTGACTATTATCGATATAATTTTTGGTACTCCATAGATGCAGAATAACCATGCTCACACACATATCAATTTTAAAATGTAATTTGTCTTTCCTGTGTATGCCATAAAATACAACAGGCATACATATATTACCCAAGACCCTGGGTGCTTCAGGTGGCTGAAGACATGTGGCTTTCAGCTTTTTACTTCAAAATACATTTGCGAAAGTGCAACTAATCCTAGTGTGGAGTTGTGTTCCCCCGGAAGGCCTTGCCCGTCAACTCTTACAGGAATAACCAAATACTTCATTTCCAATCATGCTGTCTACTTCTTGCACACCCAAGTTTAAAATCCTTTTTCAGCTGGACTGCTCTGGATCAGCATCTCCTGAATTTTTGTTGTTCCTATTTTTGTTGAAGCATTTGATTTCTTCTCTAATTATTTCTAGCTCCTCCTCACATTTTTCTTTTATTAGCTCAGGTTTTCTTTCTATTGCTTCAGTACCACCTCTTCAGGGTTCTCTGTACAACCAGAATTTTCTTTGCAGTTTTATATTACCACATGGACTCTTCCTGTCGCTTTTGGAAGCCTGGACCTTAGTAGGAAGAGACTGCACTTTGTTCCAGAAATGTTCCTCAAACATCTTCCACCTGCATTCAGTATATAACCAGACTTTATTTCACATTCCTCCAAATTCCCTTTCCGCCCTCAGTCCATTAATTTTGTAATATAACTTTTATATGAAACAAATGTTCCTAGGCACACTGAACACTAAAAGAATGAATAAGGTACTCAGATATCCTCTAATTTTCCATGGGTCTAATGTTAACATTGAGACCATTTCAATTTATATTAAGTCTGTAACTTGTTTTTATTGTATGTACAGCATGAATATTTGCTGCTTAAAAACTAAAAAACAGATTAGGCATGCACTAAATGCCTCAGGGCACCCCATATTAGATACTTCAGTTCACTAAATCCCAGATACTTCAGTTCACTAAATCTCAGCCTTCATTTTGTTTAAAATACAGTAATTTCTTTTGGTGAATCGTAATTCTCTTTTTTATTTCTAATACAACCCCTGAATATGATCATTAATGATTCATCAACAAACTAGATTCAAAATTAATCCATCTCAAATTGTTTTCTCTGTCAAGAAGAAGGACAGATTTAAACTACTATCTAAAAGACAGACAGGTAACTAAAGCATTGGGAAAAAATAGATTTTTCTTTCTTTTTGGCAGTACTTACAAAGTATTTAGTCATAAGCGAGTAAACAGTGAAGGTCCAAACTTTAGTTTGACCTTAGCTCAAAGGGCAAAAATCACACAATCTGGAGGGCAGAAGAGTTAACACTACACTAAAATTGTCAAGCAACTTTTAAAGAAGATCAATTACCTTCATAATATTTTCAGAACAAAATGTTCTCTAAGAGCAGATCTGATATGAAGAGCCAAAAAATGGAAAACATTTGCTACCAATTTATTGCAGTCACCCATAAACTATTACAAGAACATTATGTATTGGGGTTCAAGCCAGCAAGCTATTAAAGTGGACTGCCCTGGTGTCTTTTCATTTTACTTTAATGCTACCAAAGCATTAATAAGTCCTCAGGGAATTATAGTTATGTTGAAACAGTCTTATCATGTAACCAATTTTTGAAATATTCCAAGACTTTCAAGATGAGCTTTGTTTCTTTTGTTTCTTGTTGGTCAATGTCATTCCACCTTCACAAATGCCATCATGATTTTTTGTTTGTCTGCTCCAAGTCTTGCTTTCGTTTTGGAAATATATCAATCTAAATGGTGCTAATTGCCATAGTTAATGAGTGCCAAGACATCTAGCACCCCTGCCCCCATTGCCACTTTATTTGCTTCTCCTCATGTAGAGATCAAAGAACAAAGGATGGAAAGAATCAGCTTCAAAAAATAAGGAGATGCCACATACACACATTTTTTTTGGTTTATTTGTTTATTTGTGTTAAACTTTGATTGAGGGCATAAATAATCCTGCTGAAATTACTTTCCTTTATAGTCCATGGTTAATTTTAACTTGTTAAAAATTTTCTAACTTAAATTTTTTTTCTTATTTAAAGGATAGTAATGATACTCTAGCAGAACATAATTAACCCAATGATCTAACACTTTAACTCACTATTCACTGTTTTCTCTTGTTGGCATAAATTTAAGGCAACTGAGGCTTCTTTTAGTAATAATGGAAAATATCAGTACTGACTAACTTCCTACAAAATAAGACATCCCTGTAACTTTCATGGACACCAATCAGCAATTATTCAATTTGTATTTGAAACTGTAAGAGGGAAAAAAAAGCTTTAGGCATAAAAAAATTTTAGGCATTTTTTAAATAAGTCATTGAAATATGAATCCCAATGAGCCATATATTTCTTGCCAGTACAAAACTATCCACAATTTAGTAGCATTACCTAGAAATAAATATTAATATATCTTTACTATTTAATGTTTATGTGCATATGTATGTGTGGAAATATACAAATCTATCTCAATTAGGCTATAAGGTCCACAAGCCATCCTTCATTTTATCACATTGCATCTCTAAACTCCAGCACAGAGCCTATAACATAGTATTTACTCAACATATTATCTGTTGAAGCAATTATAAGTAGGTAACAGTACAAATGCAATAGTGCACCATTTAAAATTTTAAAATCTTTAATATAAAAGAAATCCCATGGAAACTTTAGTGATAACATACTTCCTCAATAGGTAGTTAATTTACATCTCTCTGTGACAGCTTATTTTTGTCTTTTCCTTGGCCTACTGCAATGAAGACTGCCATCTTAAACTACACCAAAAACTATTCTTGAAGATACTTATCGGCAATTCAGTCCAAAAACACTTTATCAAACCTATCATACAGTGATGAAACAGTATGTTTCTTTATCTATGCACAAACCATACTTTATTTTTACCTCATACTGCTTATCTTAATTAGTAGATCTAGGATATCCCTATTTTATGTTTCTTGTATAACTCTCTTATGTAATTAGTCACATTCCAATCAAACTTACATTAAAATAATAAGCAATGATTCCTACCTGCAGTAGTGTATAGAGCATCTGAGACCCATCACACAGCAGGTAAATAAACAGAACTCTAGCTAAACTTCTCCTTACTCCTTCCATGTTCTGCCCCTCATAAAAGAACCACAAGATGTGATGTCATTAAACCAGCCAATAAGGTTTTCATTGAAGTTCTTTCCACAGGCTCTTATAAGTGACTACAACTTTATAAAGTTGTAAGAGAGATCATACAATGAAGAGCTAATTGGGGTTGGTTTTTTTGTTGTTTTTTTTTTTTTTGTCTTGTTTGGTTTTGTTTCACCAGACTCCTTGACAAGATGCTTACACCAATGTTTTAATAAGAAACGTTTTAAACCTCAAATGAAAAACACAAATTAAACAGAAACAACAAAAAAGACAGAAACATTCTTTGATAAACAGACACTTTGAACTTTAGAGCCACATCTCAAAGTTAAACACTAGACTATAAGCTCCATGAGAGCACTATCTTGGTTCATCGCAGTAACTGCATTATATAGGAAACCCTATGATTCACAGTAAAGCCTCTACAAATATTTATTAAAATGAATGAATTTGTTTACATACTTTAATGAAAAAAAAAAAAAAAACAGACCAAGGCCTAAGAGGCAAGCGGTTTGAAACTGCAAATGCTCTCTGCTCCTCTACTTTCTGTGTATTCTCATTGGACAAATTAATAAAATAGGCTATGGATGAATTAGAGTGGTAATCTAACTTAAAGCCAAGAAAGAAAATTTTTCTAGAAACCTTTAAAAACTATATCTGAAATGCTAACATGTTTATGAATGAATTTCTCTGACATCCCGGATTTGCTTCAAAATAATTAGAGGGTAGGTGTGGTTTGTTGGCCTCTCATTGATAAGTATTGAAGCTATGTGATGAACACTTAGTGGCTTGTTATATCATTCTTTTGTGTAAATTTGAGATTGTTCATAATAAATCTTTTTTAAAATGAGAATACCCACATTATGTATTTTATTTTCTTCAAAGTAAAATAAAATGAATTTGGAGGCTTCTGACAGAACTTTTCTCAGCTTCCCCAAAGAATATAACTGCCAGCAATAATTAATAAAAGGAAGGGACAAAACTTCCTTAACTGTAGAAAAGTGGCAGCAGCAGCCTAAGAAAGAGAGAAAACTAATACACCTCCTAATTTGCAACATTCTCTCATATCAGAAATAGTTTTAAAAAACTGAGTGGACACTATTGGATATTTACCCCAAAGATACAGATGGAGTGAAAAGAAGGGCCATCTGTACCCCAATGTTTATAACAGCAATGGCCACGGTCGCCAAACTGTGGAAAGAACCCAGATGCCCTTCAACGGACAAATGGATAAGGAAGATGTGGTCCATATACACTATGGAGTATTATGCCTCCATCAGAAAGGATGAATACCCAACTTTTGTAGCAACATGGATGGGACTGGAAGAGATTATGCTGAGTGAAATAAGTCAAGCAGAGAGAGTCAATTATCATATGGTTTCACTTATTTGTGGAACATAACAAATAGCATGGAGGACAAGGGGAGTTAGAGAGGAGAAGGGAGTTGAGGGAAATTGGAAGGGGAGGTGAACCATGAGAGACTATGGACTCTGAAAAACAATCTGAGGGTTTTGAAGGGGCGGGGGGTGGGAGGTTGGGGGGACCAGGTGGTGGGTATTGGAGAGGGCACGGATTGCATGGAGCACTGGGTGTGGTGCAAAAACAATGAATACTGTTAAGCCGAAAATAAATTTAAAAAATTAAAAAAAAAATTAAAAAAAAACCTGAGTGGACAGAATCCTAACCAAAACTTTACTAATAGCCCCCACTTTGGAAAAATATTTAATTAGAAGTGTGAAAACCTTATTATGGGAGTATAGGTATTTGAGAGAGAGAGAGAGAGGACTAGAAAGCCCTTCAAACTTCCTTAGCTGGGAAAGGTAAATGACCAATGCTCAGCATTTTGTTTTTTCTTTACTGGGAAGAAAATAGGGAAGAGAAGACAAAACCATGATAATTTCCCAAAGCTAATTACCTTTACTAACAAACAGGTACTTAGTAGAATGTAAAACAAAGGAGAAAAATAACGTGGAGTAGACTGAGGAAAAAGAAGGCTGGAAGGAAAAGCCACAAGAATAGGTACTTTGAACTTTAGAGCCACCTCTCAAAGTTAGTGGTTAGTGACAGAAGGTTAGTGACAGAGCCCCTACTTGCCATTTCTAGATTGTTGTGAACCGACTGTCTGTGTCTCTTCCAAATTCATAAACTGAAATATCAACCCTCAATATGATGGTATTAGAAGGTGGGGCCTTTAGAAGGTAATTAGGTCTGAGGGTGCAGCCCTCATGAATGGGATCAGTACCTGTATGAGATGAGGCCAGAGAGCCAGCATACTCTTCCCCCACCTGAGGATACAATGAAAAGTCAGTGACCTGAAACCCAGAAGAGGGTTCTCACCAGAATCTGACCCTGCTGACACTATGATCACAGACTTTCAGCCTCTAGGACTGTCAGAAGTAAATTTCTGTTAATAAGGCAACCTGTGTATGGCATTTTCTTACTGCAGCTCAAGCTAAGACAGAGTTTAATTGTAATAGCAAAGTCCAATGATTTGTACCTAATTTGTCCTCACTGCCTGAAAAAGGATGAGACAGTGGTGGGGGGTGGGTGGGGAAGAATAGATGAATAGGAAAATATAAACACCTGGACTGACTGGCTCTGTCAAAGTAAAATTTTGGTCCTCAATCAAAAGTTCAGAAGATATGTTAACATGTTTGGATTCAGATAGGGCAGGAAGAGCACCAAAGAATGTTTATCCACAAAATTTTTCAACACATAAATTAAGAACTATACAGTGATTTGTGTATTTCATATTAAAGGAAACAAATGTTTTAAAATAGTCCCAAGAAAAAAATATGTAGCCTGAAAAAATGTATCTGAAGAGTATGTTCCAGAAGAAAAACTAATCCAAGAAACTTGAGAAAATTCAAAAAAGAAAAATATAAATAATCCCATAGAAAGACAGTCAAAGAATATGGAAACATGGTTCATTGAAAAAAATACATGTGTGCAAGAAACATATGAAAATATGTTCAATCTTACAGATACATCATTTTCCTTTATCAGACTGACAAACTTCTTAAAACTGGATAATATTCAGAGTTAGTGACCATATAGGAAACAGATATCATACATGGTCGGTAGTGAGCAGTGTAAATTTTCTGGAGAGTAATTTAATAGAACTCTCAAATTTTATAATGTAGGGTAAATTCAACCAACAGAAATTTACATTTACATGTATACATATTTTATTTGTTTGTTTAGACTCTGCCTCCTATACTCTTAGCTTTGATTTATCCCCCACCAAAAAAAAAAAAATGTTTGGGGCGCCTGGGTGGCTTAGTGGGTTGAGGCCTTTGCCTTTGGCTCGGACCATGATCTCGGGGTCCTGGGGTCGAGCCCCGAATCGGGGTCTCTTCTTGGTGGGGAGCCTGCTTCCTCCTCTCTCTCTCTCTGCCTGCCTCTTTGCCTGCTTGTGATCTCTCTCTCTCTGTCAAATAAATAAATAAATCTTTGAAAAAAAAGTTGACAAATAGATTGGAGGTAAGGAGGAATTAGTTATTTCTTTTTTTTTTTTTGGAATTAGTTATTTCTAATATTAAAAAGATGCAAAAATTACATAAGTGAATCTAGACTTTAATCCATGTTCTTTCATTACCTTGTATTTATCTTAAATAGTCATCTCCCTCTCTAGGACTGTTTCTCCATATATAAGATAAATGTGTGGGATTTTTAGAATGTTCAAGGACACTTCCACCTCTCAAACATTCAATGTTACTTACAAAGATTGTCCTTTGTATTTAACCTACTCATTATGAGGAGCATTTTCATGGTTATTTTTCCAATATTGGTGGGATGTTGATGGCGAATTTCTTCTAATAGAGTCATACATTCTTCCCTGATTCTGCCCTTGACTGCAAGCATACAGATCTATAAGGCAACTGTAGGGAAATAAAGGAAAGGGCAAACTCAGGTTCTTCCAGACCACCTTGGTGGATGATAGTTCTATTCAAAGAGATGAAAAGGACAGGAGAAATAAAACATTTTAGAGTGAAGATAAATATCTACAGTTTGAGACATGTTAAGTTTGATGTGCCTATGGAATGAACATTTAGCTGAAAATACCCAGTGGCCAGGTGTTAGTGTAAGTCTGGAGAAGGAGGATGGGGCTGACATATGTGCTGGAGCTATAGATATGAAAGTCATCATAATAAAGATGATAGTTGAAACAAAAGATGTGAATATAATCACCCAAGAAGAGGTATGATGTGAGAGCAAGAGAGGGAAGAAGGAGGAGGAGGAGGAGGAGAGAGATGGGAGATGAAGAAGAGGAAGAGAAAGAAGGAAAAAGAGAGAAAAAAGAAAGAGAAGGAGGGTGAGGAGGAGGAGGAAGAAACACAGGGGCAGGAATAAGAAGACAACTGCAAAGGAAAACTTAATGCAGAGAGAGGAGAAAACCAAAAAGTATCATGAAACCAATAGTACACAGTTGCAAAAGAAAGGAGTTGTCAAAAGCATTAAAAACCTCTGAGAAATAAAGTAAGGTCAAGACTAAATATATTCTATTGGATTTGACAATTTCATGACTTATAATCTTGGTGGTAATACTTTAAATTATATTTCAAGGGCAGAAATAATTTTCTATGGGCTGTAGAGAAGATGAGAGGTGAAGAAGTAAAAATTCTTTCCTGAAGTTTTGAATAGAAATGAAAGAGAAGAAAGTGGTAACAGAGCAAATCTTCAAAAAAAGGCTTTCCTTCTTATCTTGTTGTTTGTTTGTTTTTATATTTGATGAGAGAGATACTTGCACAAGTTTATATGCTAAGAAGAAAGAGCTAATAAGGAAGGAAAGGTTCAGTATGGAGTTGATAAAAAGGGATAAGTATTAGAATAGCAAGTGTTGTAAAGTATTTACTCTGCAGCTAATTGTGAGTTAGGAGGGTCTGGGCAAATGAAAGTGTCATGGCATTCAGAACACACACAGCACACTTTATTTAAAATATTCCCTAATTTTCTTTTCTTTCCTTTTTCTTTTCCTTTTCTCTCTCTCTCTCTCTCTCTCTTTTTTTTATTTCAGAAAATAGTATCCCTCCATTATTCAAATTTAGTAGGCATTATTTGGTAAACTAAATGATGGAGCACATATGGGAAAAAATATCTCAAGAAGAGGCTGAAGTCAGAAATGATATTTCACTTACTTTTATCAATAAAATGGACCTGTTTTTCAGAGGAAGCAAGAAGAACACAAATTTATCTCAAAAATTTACTTAAAACATTAAACCAATTCTGATATAAATTCAATGACTGGCTGAAAGAACAGAATTGGCACAATGAGAGATGGAAACAAATATAAATGGAAATATTTTGCAGAAAATTTCCAAATACTCCTACTCTTATCATTAAGTTTACTAATAATCTAAAAGACTGAATCAAAAATAAATTTTCTAATATTGCTACATTAGTTCAGGGGAAAACTCACCTTAATTGAGTTTCTAAGTAAAAAGAAACAACAAAATTAGGTTAAACTGAAAAAAATTTCAAACTAATTTAAGGGCATAAATAGTGAAAATCCAATAGGAGAAACTTGGAATGATTTAATACCTATAACTTTAAACATAAATGTCAGACTACCAAAACACATTAAGATTTAAACAGGTTTCCTTGTGAGGTGTTCAGTTCCTTGGGCCTGGTTTTTGTCCAAGCACAGTCCCTATGACCACTTGGTGGAGGACCTGTAGAGGAGGCTCAGGCCCCAGCAGGGTAATAGGAATAGATGGGGTTGAAGAGGCCCTTCACCTCCATGACACTATGATTTTATGATTCTTTGAGACATTTTTCTAAAACATAAAGCTACAATATATTTTGGGTTGGCTAAGCAGGAAGATGACATGTTCTTAGTAAGGAAAAATATGCAAAGGTTAAAAAAAAAAAAAGAAGTGCCATAATTTCATATATTCCAAACTACTCAAGGACAACAAAAATACACAAAATGGTAAAGAATATTATATATATTGATAAGTGGATAAATTTTATGACTACAAATCTAATTAACATGAAAACATATTTATCATTTATCTATTTATTTATTTAGTTGGTCATTTCTTCATCCAGAAAATATTTAATGCGTGCCTACAGTGCTGAACACTGTATAAGAGTAACAAATAAAACAGACTATTTCTGTCCCGAGAAAGATTTCAGTGTACTGTGGGGAAGATGGAAGAATAGATGGTAAACCAACAAAACAGTGAATTACAAATTAAGAAGGTCCTCTAACAATAACTAACAAAGATCCAGGCAAGGCGGAGAGGATTTCTGTTTTAAGTGGTGATATTTTAGTTAAGACTTCAAGAATGAAAAGAAAGTGATGATGCAGAAGGCCAGAACAGGGAACAGCATGTATGAATGCTCTAAAGAAGAAAAGCACTTGCCATTGTCTAGGAACAAAAAGGACATCAGTGTGGCTAGAAAGTCCTGAACTAAAAGGACAGTGGATTTGAGATGAGGTTAAAGAGAAATGGAGATAGACCATAAAGAATGTTACTCTGAGTGAAATGGGAAGCCACTGGAATTCATGGGCACAATCCAAGAATAGATGTGCTTTTCATGCAGAGTGGTTGAAGGCAGCAAAACAGTCAGTGAAGAAGCAAGTTAGGAAGACTAATTCAATGGTCCCATTTGGAGATCATGGTAACTCCCACTAAAGCACTGAGATAGAGAAGTAGACAGTTTTGTCAGGTCTTGAGTCACCTTAGTTGTTAACTACTCTCTGTGAGCCTCAATTTCATCTTCTATAAACAGGAGCTAATTATATTAATGCAAAGAGATGTTCAGAGCATTGTGTGTGACAAGGCATGTTAAGCACATGAAATGAGGTAGGTTGCAATAAATCTTGGTTCTTTATGAATACCTATTTAAAAACGATGACCATCCCAAGTTTAAAATAGTGATAGCAACAAAATATCCAGTCGGATATGAACTTTTTGGCTTTAAAACATATATCATTTCTGAGATAACAATGAAAAATATTTCAATTTTTGACTCATAAAATATTTGGGGTCATTCAAAAGTTAAGACAGTAACTCATGCCCAAGTGATTACAACAAAAGATAAATCTAAAAGGTAGAAATTTCTATTTAAATTAGTTTTAACAACATTGTAGTAAACCTTTTAAAAACATATTAAAAACATATTAAAAGGGTAGAATAAAAAACAAATTCTTCAGAATAAAACCCTTCCCTAGAAATGTGCCTATTGGTTCAAATGCAATGACTACCCACTTCCCTCTGTTTCTGCTAAACACACATACACACACACACACACACACAGAGAGAGAGAGAGAGAGAGAGAGAGAGAGACTGAGTTTTTAGCAACCTTGTTTAACATTTGGAAAGGAATAGCTGACACAATAGAGGGGGGATAAGTAAATACACTGCATGGGCTATATATAATTGAACATTCTTCAAATTCTTTAAACAGAAATTTCAGTACCATGGAGATCCTTGAAATAAAGACAGATAAATGTGACCAATTATAACCAAATATCTCTTGCCAAAAATTTAGAGAAATCTTCCATGAAAATGACAAGCAAATTAAAATCTCACTTTGGAATTACCTTGTAAATTGTGTCCCTCAGTTCAAGAAATATTATACCCTTTACAATAGGGTAAAAGAAAAACCGGCTGTGTTCTGTGTGAGAAGAACACACAGAGATGGAGAAATAAATGGGCATAATTCAATGGTCCCATTTGGAGATCATGGTAACTCCTACTAAAGCACAGAGATAGAGAAGTAGAGTTTTGTCAGGTCATGAGGTCAGGTCTTTGTGAGGTCCTCATCTCTGAACAAACAAAGAAATGGAGTCCAAGGAAGGAGACTGTGGCAAATGAAAGACACTCCTTTTTTTGTCTTTCCTTTATTAATATATAAAACTGAAAAAAGAAAAGAAGCACAAGCCCAAGGGCTTATTATACTATACAGAAACTTGTTTTCTGAGAGTTAGTGTCAGGTCTTGCCATTTAAACCCCCAATAGCTATCTTCTAATGAAATACATATACCCTGCTTCCTAGACAGAGAGAGGGAAAAAGAGGGAGGAAGGAAGGAAGGAAGTGGGGCGGGGGGGGGGGGGGGAGGAGGAAGGAAAGAAGCAAGGAAGGAAGCGAGGGAGGACAGAAAGAAGGAAGGGAGGGAAGAAGGAGATAGCAATGCAGAAAAGGAGGAAAAAGCATTTTTCACCTGATGTTTGAAAGTACTTCCCACAGACAAACTCAAACTTGGGTAAGCTTTTACAGTATGGAGTTCCTGACAACTCCTTCTCTTTGTACTTCTTTCATTCCTTTTTTCTTCTCTCTCATTTCATTTCTTTGCACTATATCCAAATTTTACACTTTTTTTCCTCTCTCCCTTTCCTTTCTCTCCTTCCTAATTTTACATGACACTGCTGATGGACCCAGAGAGGGTAAAAATGACAATTAAAAAGGCAAATATTATTTTCAACAGAACATTACTAAGCAGTATTTCTAAGCATTGCCAGTTCAACCATACAGGGTCAATTAGGATTTTAAAAATGAATCCAAGTTCTCTCTCCCTTCTGAGTCAAATATTAAATGACTAGTAGTTTGGAAATAAACATATTTTATTAAATTATTTTTTTGGAGAAACCAAGTCATTTATATTTGTTAACTACATTCTATTTCTTAACTATGCTGCACTGATTTAGAGTACAGAGAAAGCTTCTGTAGCTCTCCACTTCTTGTAGGACTAAATCAGAGGACTACTGTTGCCAGAAAGCAATATGAGTCAAGGCAAAAAAATGGGCTTGATGGTCTTCAGACCCTCCCTGTTTCTTTCTTGTAATAAACCTGATGTCCCAGATCCCTTTTTTTCTTTTATTCATTTGATAAATATTTGCTGAACCCTAATTATTTGCCAGGAACTGTGGTAGGTGCTATTGATTAGGCCTTCTCTGACATAGAGAAGCTTACACTTAGGTGCAGAGGCAGGAATGGAACGGCAATATAATAATTTGATAAGGCCCTTAATGAAAGTGAGAACAGCTTGCTATCCTCATTATGCATCTGGCTAGTCAGAGTCCTCTTTTTTTTTTTTTTTAAGATTTTATTTATTCATTTGACAGACAGAGATCACAAGTAGGCAGAGAGGCAGGCAGGGGTTGGGGGCGGGGAAGCAGGTTTCCCATTGAGCAGAGAGCCAGACACAGGGCTCAACCTTAGGACCCTGAGATCATGACCTGAGTCAAAGGCAGAGGCCCGACCCACTGAGCCACCCAGGCACCCCCAAAGTCCTCTGTCTTATTTCTTGGATTTGCCCTGTACTTGCAACCCACCTCTCTGTTCTCCTTGTTAAAACTTAACTTTTGGTGAAGCCCATTTTCCCACAAGGTACACCTTGGACAGGTGTCTTGGGAAAACAATCTCACAAATTAACTCACACTGGATATTAAATGAGTAAAGCATGTACATCACATCTCTCTTGCATTTTAATAAGTCACTCCATTTGAAAAAAACTGGTTGCTAAATAGTGGGGATTGCAAGAACTGTACAGAAAGTTGTTAGGAGAAAAAATTTAGGAAGAACTTTCTCATACACTTCAATCACAACAGCAGGAGGTTAACTCTTCTACATGAAACTTCCCTTTATATAGCACTGGCATTATTATTTTTTAAACAACACAGCATGCTATATACTTGTTCACTTAAGAAATATAATTGAATCTGATTACTACTATTAGTAGTAGTAGTAGTAGTTACTATTAGAAACTACTGTTACTAAAATACAGATTGTAATTATCAAAGTTGCCCTTATTCTTTGATGTTATTATGAGCGTTTACATCAGATACATAAAAATAACCTAGGATTGTTTTCTAATTACAAATACATGATTCTGCAATAACAGAGAGCAAGATTAGACATATTTAGATATATCAAGAAAAAAATTAATGGAGTCACAAAATCAAAATTGCATCTACTGAGAAAAACAGGGATTATTTGATATAACATCTATAGGAAAAAATAGTTAATATCTATGAACCTGGGTTTCCTCCCCTATAAAATGAAGGGTTTAAATCAGAATAAACTCTATGTTTGTTTCCAGGCTTGATATATATGTGAATACTTGCATAAATATATCACAATTCTTATATGACATGAAATTTTATAGATTCTGCAATTTCATAATTGAAAAGTCTGCATAAATAATAGGAACCTCTTTTATATTTGTGTCCCCAATACTAACAAAATGACTAACCCAAAGTAAGTGGCTTAGTAGAATTTAGCTGGATAGGTTGAAGATTACATGAATGGAAAAACACATTAATGTAAATGAATATTGCAAAGTCAGGAGTATATCTAAATATCTAGAGACATTTAAGAGAGAGATGGAAGATGAAGGAATTAATATTTTTGCAGATTTCAAGGCTCTATGGAAAGTTTAATAAATAACTAATTTTCAACATTTTGGGGGGCAATGCAAGAAATTTAGAAATGAAGAAAACTAAGTTAAATAAGGTCCATTTTGACGAGGAGTATTTATGACAATTCCACCTCATCCACTTTCTGCATGTTCACTGTACTGCACTTACTGATAATCTATCCCAAATTACTCCTAGTAGTTTGAAATCATTTCATCTATAATGTATAAATGCCTCACTTACCTCAACTGCACAAATTCCAGATCTCATCTCACCAAAGTTTTCTGAAAATTAATTATTTTCACCTATATCTTTATAACTAAATTTTCCCACCTGTAGATCAATGATACCTATATTACAGAGCTATTGTGATAATCAGATGCACTCAATGGATATCATAATTTCATTTATTTATCTTCCAACCCACAATCACTATCATTCTATTTGAGGCCACCTCCAATTGTATACTTGACTTTTGTAATCTCCTAAAGTCTCCAGGACTTTGTTCTATTAATCATCACTTCTTTCCCCTAATTTTCAATGTCTTCTCCACTGGCTCTTTGCTTTCAGAACATGTTAAGTCACCTTCACTCTATACAAATCTCCCTTGACCCAGTGCTTCTCTTTAGCAACAGCTCTCCTTCCTCTTCTCACCTCTGTTCATTGAATAAACAAAATGAATTCAAAGGACTTATTTTTTTTTTTAAGATTTATTTGTTTATTTGAGAGAGAGCACACACAGGGAGGGGCAGAGGGAGAGAGAAACTTTAGCAAAATCCCCAGTGAGTTCAAAGCACAATGCAGGGCTCCATCTCTGAGATCACAACATTAGTCAAAACGAAGAGTCCAACACTTACCCAGCTGCACTACCTACAGGCCCCTCAGAGGATTTACTCTTTTGATATAAAAAAAAAAAAGGAAAATATAGAAAATGAAAAGCAACAGTAACAATAGCAAAAAAACAAAACAAAACAAAACAACAACAACAAACACCTGTTGTCAAATGCATGCATTTCTTTCCAGGTTAATATATAGTTATATAGAACTTTACTGGACCCATCATATAAAGTTTTGGATCCCAATATTTCCACCTGACAAGCTTCTATGTCAAGGAGACAGAGGGAGCTTGATTAAATCATTCTAAAGTTCTTATGAAAGATCAACCAGATAAGAATAGTTAGTAATATTTTAAAATGAAAAATAATAAAAGGAAACTCTCATTAATAGGTTTAAGCTGTACTGTAAAAGCCACAACAATTAAAATAGCATAGTCCAAATAAAGAATACAGAAACTGATAGAACTTAAGAGAAAAAACAGAAAGGCTGGAAATCGAATAGAAGGCATGAAACAAATCCATTTGTAAATTAAGTATTTAGCATATGATAAATAATGCATATCAAATCAACGAGGAAAACAGAGATTTTTCAATTGATGGTGCTGGGACAACTGGTTAAATATTTAGAACAGAGTAAATTTAGAGCCTATCTCACACTGTATATCAAAATAAAATTCCAGATGGCTTAAAGAGTTATATGTAAACAATGGAACCATAAAAGAACTAGAAGCAAATATAGGAAAATTTTTAATCTAAGTTGGAGAAGGTCTTTCTAAGCATAAAAACAAAGGCAGAAGCCATAAAGAAAAAATGTAATAGATTTTTTTAAATAGTAGATTTGAACACATAAAACAAAGAAAAGGTCTACAAAGCAAAAACAAAAATTAAAAGGCAAACAAATTCAGGAAAATCATTTGAAACATAGGACAGAATACCAAGTACCAGTCTTTAAATGTTTTATGAAAAATAATTAAGGACCTGAGAAACATGATCAGCATATACTATTAAATGAAGAAAGCATTATAAAACAGTATATACATTATGATCCCAGCTTTGTAAAATATTTGTACATCTGGGTATAATGGCTGCCCCCCCCCACTATGTTGTTTATAACCTCCATAGTTTTACTCTTGCAGTTCCCCCTGACCAAAGAGATCTTTTCTCTCTCATTGTCCAGTCATCTCATATTCATTTTTCAAGGATCATTTCAGACATCACATCTTTTCAGAGATCGAGAACTTCTGCCTGAATTATCAGGATACAATAGGTGCCCTTTCTTTGTTTGCTCAGAGCACGATGTTGCACACCATTAAATTAGTGTCCTATAATATTAATATTATGTTTATATATGTCACTCTATATGATTAAAGTTCCTTAAGAGAATTAAAAAAAAAACTATATTCTACTCTCTCTGCATCATTAATGCTTGTTACTATATCCATCATGTGGGTCACATTAAAAAAATTGATTTGGAAATCAATTTTTATTGTTGAAATCTCCTCTAATCAGGAATATTCCAAAACACAGCTAATGTCAACAGGAAGCTTAAACAGTTTAAGAAGGAACAAACAGTATTAAGAAGGCTGAAAGAAAAAAAAAATAGAGCTATTTAATGAGAATTCATTCTATACATCTTTCCAAGACATACCAGAAGCTTCCTTCAGGCTACAACTAAATGATTCACCCTAGAGTATCCCAAGTATATATTGATCTTTTCAAAAATCTAAAGACATATGCTACTTACAAACTGTGTCCCACAATTTATTACCTAAAGTTTATTGTTATTTAATTATTTCTCATTTATGAATCTTTTCTTTTTCATCAAATCTTGAGCTCTGTTATAGGAAGAGGCCATGCCTTATTGTAGTTAGGTATCCTATAATACATTTAGCTAAATAGCTTAGTACTTTAATAAACATCTAATATATACTTATTTTATTTATAGCTTTGAATGATTTTCTATGTTTTTAAGTATATGCTTACCTAATTCCCTAGGATAGGAAGAGTCAACTCTAATTTCTTCCTTCACCTAGTACCATTCAGAATAGTGGATATACACTGAGAATTACAGAAATACATAGACTTACTGAGGAAACCTGATACTACCTAGTGAGAACAGTTTCAGCTATGCTTACTCCTAGCTGTGCCAGGCCACAAAGATTTCCCAGATCTCATGAATTACAGGAGGTAATGTCACCTCATTTTTCTACTAAGAATATATGAGAGTATTTAAATTAGCTTATCTCTCTGCAATAAAAAGAGTAATTTTCACTAATAAGTATTCAGTAGTAGGTCTTCCTGAGCTAAATTATGAGAAGATGTACTAGTGAGGATTTTTTTTTATTAGTCAAAACATTTTTTTACATATAGCTTAGTATATACAATACCCCAAAATTCACAATCTTATTTACAGCTAATGTCCGTTTACTACCACATTGTCTGATATATTCCAAAGTTTTCCAATGAGCTATTTGACCTCCTATAGACTGAAAATAAAATCATTAGATTTAAATTATTTAATGCCAAGGAAGAAAGTCATCTTTTTCTCCTTCTTATGTCTTTGTTTCACAAAACTATTATCAGAGAGGCCATGCAAACAACTAAAAACAAAAAATTATATGGTGTAGTTAATTGAAAAAATGCTTTTGCTGCACACAGAAATTGACACTAAGTGCTGTATTAGCAGGAAATCAGTGATTTTCAATTGACATTGCACAGGAAATCGTTTAGTGTCAATTGATATTAAATGGGCAAAATTGTACTGAATTAGTACAAAATAATTTGGTGGAAAGAAATGTGCTTTCATCAGGTGACTTGGTATTAAGTGGACTCAAATGTAATATGTTTTAGAGGTCACTAGTCAATAAAAATTAGGGCATGCTATCCAACCCTGAGTACATCAGACTGGTTGCTTTTAACATCCTTATCAAAAGATAAGAGTGTCATATTTTCAGGACAAAACTGTCTTCCTATGAGTTTCAAGGGAAGTGGGAAAATTTAAATCGTTTAAATGAGTTAAATTAAACAGTGGTAAGAATCATGACCTCTTTGGCCTATTTAGTAGTTCTATTGCTTTAAAAGCAAAACAATATATATTAATACATTATAGAATTTTTAGCATCAAATAAAAGGCAAAATAATAGCATCCATTTTTTGTAATATGGTGCAGACTGAATTCTCTCCATAAAATGGCCTTGACAGTGAGCACACAATAAATTATTGGTTGAATGGGTGATATCATTGGTTATTATGAACAAATCACTTAAAGGTCCTTAGAGGAACCAGCCTTTTTAAATCTGAGTAATGGGGAAAGGAAAGTGTGTAGATGCAGGAGATAATGGGGAGGAGGAAAAGGCAGGAGAAGATATGTTATACAGTCACTACAAAGAGAGCAAAGTACATAAAATATTTTAGGTATTTGCTGGGAGTAAGAATGTGAATGTCTGAGATATAAAAAACTATCACATCACTTGTGTTAGTAATACAAAAAACAGTTATGGGGTAATAGCATACACAGAACTCTCTGCTCAACCACAAAAAATACGCTTTCTTCTCAAGTGCACATGGGACATTTTCCAATATAGATCATATATTAGGCCACAAGTTAAGTCTCAATAGATTTAAGAAGACAGATAGTATATAGAGTAACTTCTCCTCATTCTATGAGGAAAAAATAGTCTTTTCAATCAAAGATGCTAGGAAACCTGGATATCCATACACAAAAGAATGAGGCTGGACCCTTACCTAACACCATATACAAAAATTAACTCAAAATGGATCCAAGACTTATAGATGCAAGATCTAAAACTATAAAACTCTTAGAAGAAAACAAGATAAAACCTTCACAATATTGGATTTGGCAGTGATTTCTTGTATAAGACACCAAACGCAATAAAAGAAAAAGTAGACAAACTGAACTTCATGGAAAAAAAATTAAAATTTATGCATCAAAAGGTACAATCAACAGAGTAAAAAAAGTACTCACTCATTCTCTCTGAATGAGAGAAAATATTTGCAAATTATGTACCTGATAAGGGATTAATATCTAAAATACATAAAGAACACTTAAAACTCAACAATAAAAAAACAAACAACCTGGTTGAAAAATAGGCAAAGGGCTTGAATAGACATTTCTCAAAAGAATATATAAAAATGCCAACACATGGGATGCCTAGGTGGCTCAGTTGGTTAAGCGGCTGCCTTTGGCTCAGGTCATGATCCCAGCATCCTGGGATCAAGTCCCACATCGGGCTCCTTGCTCCGCAGGAAGCCTGCTTCTCCCTCTGCCACTCTGTCTGCCTGTGCTCTCTCTCTCTCTCTCTCTGACAAATAAATAAATAAATTCTTTAAAAAAAAAATGCCAACACATGAAAAAGATGTTTAACATCATTAATCATTAAGGAAATGCAAATCAAGATGATAAGATACCACTTTACATCCATTAGGATGTCTACAAGAAAGAAAGAGAAAAAGAGAAAAAGGAAGGAAGGAAGGAAGGAAAATGGGTGGGTGGAGGGAGGGAGGAAGAAAGAAAGAAAGGGAGGGAGGGAGGGGAAAAAAGAAACAAAAAGAAAAAGAGAAAGATAAGAGGAAGGAAGGAAGGAAGGAAGGGAGGGATGGAGGGAGGAAGGAGGGAGAGAAAGAGAGAAAGAATGAATGAAAGAAAGAAAGGAAGGAAGAAAGAAGAAAAGAGAACAGAACAGAAAAGAAAATAGTGTTGACAAGGATGTGGAGAAATTAGAACCCCTGTACACTACTGGTGGGAAGACAAAATGTTACAACTACTGTGGAAAACAGCACATCAGTTCCTCAAAAAATTAAAAATAAAATTACCATATGATCCAGCATGGAAAGCCAGATCTCAAAGAGAGATTTGTATACTCATGTTCATAGCATCATTATTCACAATAACAAAAACAAAGAAGCAACCTAAATGTCCATGGATGGATGAATGGATAAGCTAAATTTGGTACATGCATATAATGCAATCTTATTCAGCCTTAAAAAGGAAGGATATTCTCACATATGTTACATCATGGATGAATCTTAAGGATATTATGCTAAGTGAAATAAGCCAATCACAAAAAGATAAATACTGTATGACTCCCCTCATGTAAGGTACATAGAGTAGTCAAAATCATAAAATGGTTGGTTTCCAGAAGCTAGGGGGAGAGGGGAATGGGAAGCTATTGCTTAACTGGTAGAGAGGTACAGTTTTTCAAGATGAAGAGAGTTCTGGAGATGAATGGTGGTGTTGGTAGCACAACAATATGTCTGCCACTTAAAAATGGTTAAGATGGCAAATATGTTACAAGTATTTTACCACAGCTTTTAAAGTGGGAATAAAATGGTAGCAAAGCTCTGTAGCTTTTCACTTGCTATTTCCAAAGGGAAAGAAAACTGCGCAGAACTCACACTGCTATGCATTGGATGGAAGAAATAGTAGTAATTTTCTTTTTCTAGTTTGTCCAAGAGAATGAAAAAAATATCCTCTGAAAAAACCCGAAGACCTCAGAGAATTTATCATGAAGCATAAATAAATAAACAAACAAACCAAGAACATTCTATAGAATTAACAGCAAGTAATCCAAAACAAAACTCAGCTTCATCCCCGAAGGAAGTGTACAAGAAAAGAGAAGTGCATTTAGGATAATCTTAAAGAGATGCAAGTTACTGATTCAAATGCATGACACAAAGAGAAATCTGATTGAATAGTAATACAGTTATGATAATTATTATTCATTGAGCTCTTACTAATGGCAAACACAAAGTTCAACATTCTTTTAAAATATTACAATTCTTTCTCTTAACAGGCTGATGAAATCTGGTGATTTTAGGAGAAAAGATCATGAGATCAAGAAAACTGACAAAAGTGGTTGTTAAAACTGCATCAGAAACAAGATAGAGGATCATAGGGGAAGGGAGGGAAAAATGAAACAAGATGAAATCGGAGAGGGAGATAAACCATAAAAGACTCTTAATCTCAGGAAACAGGGTTGCTGGAGGGGAGGAGGGGGGGGGAAGGATGGGATGGCTGGGTGATGGACATTAGGAATGGTATGTGCTATGGTGAGTGCTGTGAATTGTGTAAGACCGATGAATTAGAGACCTGTACCCTTGAAAAAAGAAATACATTATATGTTAATTAAAAAAAAAAAAACTACATCTATCTGAATCCAAAGCAAATGATTTTAACTAGGTAAAGAGAACTTCTCATGGTAGTTTAAAATAAAAATCCTCTTGCAAGAACACCTGAAGCTGAAGTGTTAAAGAACACCTGGAGCTGACCTGCATACAAGCCTTAAATCCTTGTATGAATACAATGGATGGCTTAATCTGGAGTGAGTAGGGAAGTTTAAGCAGTGATTAATAGATTAGTACAAAAACCACATAACTGTACCTCAGTGTGGCTATTCCTTTAAGTCTTGCTTTGCGTGCTATTTTTTTAGATAAAGATATCCACTAGAAAACAGTTCTTCTTTGCCATCATTTTAAAGATTTTATTTATTTGAGAGAAAGAGAGAGAGTAAGAGCAGCATAGGGGCCCATATGCCTGTGAGCTGGGGGAGGGGCAGAAGGTGAGGGGTTTAGGCAGAGGGAGAGGGACGAGCAGACTCCTTGCTGGATGGGAGCTGGTCTTAAGGCTCCATCTCATGACCCTGAGATCATGACTTGAGCTGAGATGAATGAAATGAAGAGTCAGAGGCTTAACTGACTGAGCAACCCAGGTACCCCTAGTCTTTGTCATTTTAATACAGAGAACTCTATTTTAATATCTAAGCAGCACAAATGAGCTGAAAATTACAATTAAATAATTAATTTTGTTATTCTAAATATAGAAAATTTAGCTATATTCAAACAATGAAATTTCTCACAAGTGCCACTACCACTTACATAGTCACACACTACCAGGTTATAGTCAAAATGTATTTTTTAAAAAGCAGCTTTTGAGGGTTAAACTTCTAATTTAAAGCCTATGTATGGGGGCGCCTGGGTGGCTCAGTGGGTTAAAGCCTCTGCTTTCGGCTCAGGTCATGATCCCAGGGTCCTGGAATAGAGCCCCGCATCAGGCTCTCTGCTCAGCGGGGAGCCTGCTTTCCTTCTTCTCTCTCTGCCTGCCTCTCTGCCTACTTGTGATCTCTGATCTCTGTCAAATAAATTAAAAAAAAAAATTTAAAGCCTATGTATGACAATAAATGTCATGGGTTCAAAAGTACAAAGAAAATTTATGTAAGCTTTAAGGTTGGTTAACCAGCACATACTAATCCAAGATGAATTTGTTAAGAGCAAGGTGGATACCACACACCCTGCATCCTGGAGGCGCTCACAAACCCAGTTAACAATCTCCAATAACAAAACTTGTTCCTTGTGTGCATAACCCCATAAAATACTATCAGAGCAAGTACAACACAAGAAGAAAAATGACTTGGCTCTACAGATTTTATAATAGAAAGTTAAAAAATCACAAATAAATAGACGGAAACACACATAGCCAGATGAGTAAATATACTGCACATACTTAGTAAATTATTAAGTATTTAACAAAGTAAGGAACAAAAATAACATACTAATTGTTTAATGGACTAAACTCATCCCATTGAAGTTTCCTTAATATATTTTTTGCTACATAAATCATATTTTTCCTTGAATTTTTATTAAAAAAATCAGAGGTATATCTTCCTGAAACAAGTTTATTTCTCTATGTAAAGAATTAGTCCAATCTTGGAGAAATTGCAAATTTCATGCAAATAGATGTTTTGATAAACTATCAACATGGTTGTTATATTAAAAAGAAATGCTAAAAAAAATTTAAATTAGACAGTAGTTCTAAAATCAATACTATTGACATTTGCTTAACACGTCTGCAATATAAATGCAGCAAAATCTTTTCAACAGCTTTTAACCACTTTCTCATATTTATATTTAGTTCACACAATTTTCACCCTTATGTTTTTAATATATTTTTTTCTTTTTTTGCATTCTCCCTCTTTACTGAAGATCACTGGCTTCTTCTCTGACATCATTGTTAGATAACATCTCAGTGACCTGCTACTGTACCCTTGGATGGGAAGAGATAGTATCTCCAGTAAGGTCAATATGACTCAACCGTGTGATATGAACATTAAAAAAAAAAAAAACAGATTAAATCTTAAACTGTGCTAGCAGAATAACATTATCTAGAATGAGGGAGATAGCAATTCCACTCTCATCAGCAATGGTCAGATGACATGATCAATAGCGTGATACAGAATTACCCAGAATCACTATAATATTCTAAGAAAGGAGACAAGGAAGGGTACAAGACTAGAATCATGGAATGGCTGAAAGAACCAAGGATATTGAATGTTACTATTTTTGGGGCTAGGAGAATAATTAGAGTAGAACATTTTCAAATGTTTGAAAACTTCATATTAGATTTATTTTGCATGGTATCAAGGGAAATACTAAAAT
Source organism: Enhydra lutris kenyoni (assembly GCF_002288905.1). Taxonomy (NCBI): domain Eukaryota; kingdom Metazoa; phylum Chordata; class Mammalia; order Carnivora; family Mustelidae; genus Enhydra; species Enhydra lutris. The sequence goes on along the minus strand of NW_019154086.1, from coordinate 53,041,386 downwards.
AATGGGTTGGAAATACTAGATACAGATTTCAATTCAAAGTAAATAAGAACTTAACATCCTAACTGCTCACAGAGTATAAGTGACTGGAGATTTATTCAAAAAGTGGGAAGTTGGACTACATTATCCTTAAGAGCAATTTTTCCATATGACTCAATAATTATTCTGAAAGCTAAGAACTAAAATATTTAATCCTGCTGAGCTATACATGTTTTTCTGATGCTGCCTGAAGTCTGCAGTTATCAATCTATTGTTTTGATTTTTACTAGCAAAATATTAAAAAGTTGTTCTTTCCCCAAGTTATTAAGTAGTTTATGCAATGGAAATTGCTTTTTAAAAGTTGTGGGTTTTTTTCTACTTCAAGAAATACGGCCTGACAAAGTGCTAAAGGACCCACTGACTGAATCAGTCAGTCAGTCATTCAACAAATACGTATTCAGAGACAGATATGTGCCAAAGGCTCCAAGATGGCAGACAAAAAGAGACAACAAGGTAGGCCTCTGCTTAAAATCTATTAGGCCAAGTAGACACACAAAAATCATTTTATAAAGTACTGGCTCTTATTCTAGAAGCATGTGCTCTGGAAGCATACTGAAATGGTGTTTAAGTTTCCGAGGAGAATCAGGGAGGACTTTACAGAGGAGGCAGGATTTGAGCTGGATTTTACAAGTTTAGGATTTCACTGGATAGTAAGGGAAGAGAATGGTATTTGAGGCAGAGGAAGCATCATGTGCTCTGAGGCATGGAAATACAGAGCATGTTTAGGAGAAATGGTAAAAAATGTGGTAAGGCTAAGGTGCAAGATATAGAGTAAGGAGAAAATAAAAGAAAAATTGACAAAGCAGTTTATGGTTAAGTGCCTTTGGACAATATAAGGATTTGGGTTTACCTTGAATGTAAAGGGAAGATGTTTCCAGGTAGAAGGGTGACATGACCAGATTTGCATTTTAGAAAATTCATGAGTATCAGTGTGAGGAATTCATTTCCTTCAAATATTAGTTTTTGCTTTAAAATATTTCAGGGGGAGTTAAGTCTTTCAACTACTGGCACCAGAAAGGGTAAGTTAATAAATACCAAATGGCAGCATAGAGCACCCAATTCTTTATAATATCGGTTATTATTTCTGAACCTGTATTTTGACTTAAATGATCCTTTTATTCAAAAATTCCATAAATGAGTGAACACGATTTAAACTAATTAGTATGAAGTAGACTCATAAAATGAATAAGCATTTTTGAAGAGTTAAAGACTATGTTGGTGCACAACAGGAAAAAGGCAATTACCTCAAGAAAGATAAAAATGTCTGGAGAAATACCTTGCGCTCAATGGGCTTCTAAACTTCTCTTGCAGAAGCTGCCATTTATTTTGAAGTTATAATGTGTATACCACCTAAAATTAGTAAAGCAATTTCATATTACCATCTCTCTTCTCTGCCTTGATCCCCACCATGACAATATGGATAAACACTACTATTCTCATTTTATCAGGAATAAAACTGAGGTTCATAATAATTAAATTATTTGCCCAGTTATATGTTACAGTTAATAAATGATAGTGTCAAAATCAAACTTCTAGTTTGTGATTATAAGTTCAGTCCTCAGTTCACTTTATCATGCTTCACAACTGAAAAATGGTTTAAAACTATGACATGGGTAAAACAAGGAGATGAAAGAACCAAATGATTCTATGCAATTCTGTAGAAAAAAGAGAAAAAGAGAATACAAATACTGTAAACTGGATTGCATGCTTTTCTGAGAATCATTTTGGAAAAATTTTCATGCCAAAGAAAATGATGACCAATCTTCTAGGCCATCAGGGAATTTACTAAAGAAGCTCTTTACATTTGGCAGGAGGAGGGAGGTTGGAGTTGAAAATATGTTGATGATATAATTAGCAAAACACATAAATGATTTGTAACTTAGGACCAAAAAAACTTCAAATGACTATAAATTCCTTATGGAGAAATCAGTTCTCCTTGTCTCATGTCATCATACCTTTAAATTTATGTGCAAAAATTTGAACAGTTAACAGTAAAATTGTATATTTAGTAGAGTAGAAGGTCTCTTCCCCTCTATTTCCTATGGGGAAGAAGCTATAATAACTCATCCTGGATTATGAAAATAAAGAGTTCTTTCTTTTCTCAGAGAGTTTATTCCAGCAATAAGAGGTAGCTGTTTTTGAACATTTGAAGAATGTCCATGAGATCTGCATCAGGAAGCTATACCTTTCCCATGCTTTATCACCATACTCCATTTTTACAACTGAACAACAAAAAGTTATGCAAAGAAGAATAGAGATCAATATATTTTATCATAAGTGTTGTAATCCAAAGTTAAATCTAACCTTTTGGTTTTAACACGAAAGGAGAAAATAATTAACTGAAGATATTTCATTTGAAAAATTTTCATTACCTTCTATCTCCAGAAATGCTAGTTTTCCCAGTTTTTGGCTGCATCTTTCTAGGAATGTACATCCTTTTCCTTGCCTCACTCTGAAAATAGTGTTTCTATCCATAAAGTCTCATGCTAGCAACATTTCACATCTTGACTCACAAATTTTCTATGATATCACAATGAATCAGCACGTCTTATATGTGGTAGATTTTTAAAACAAATATTTTAACCCTAGAAATACATTCTCTGAAAGAGTTGATAACTTCCTTAAATGAAGTATAAAAAAGTAGTTGGAAGCAGAAGAGATCACCAACCACATAAGAATAGTTTTAAGATAATTTTACTTCACACTTTGTCTTTTATCCCTCCTCCATCATTTCTACTGCCTTGAATTCATAAGCCTTACTTCCAGGATTTACTCTCCAAGAAATTTCATATAATATAATACTGAACTTTGGCATGTTGTTGCCAGTCAGGCTGGTTTACCCTCTTTCATTCCCCAGTGAGGAAAAAAAAAAAAACACTTAATCCATAAAGCTGGTTTTGATTTATAGAAGTAAACAGTCACTATAAGTATCATACATACTTTTCTCTAAGATTCAGACCTTAAATCAGAAGTTAAAGCCTAATGTGTTTCAGTTCTATTACCAGGTTAATCTAAACGGCAAAAATAAAGAAAATTTAAAAAATTTTAAATAATTTCTTAAAAAACAGCTAAACCAAATGACTCTTGTTCATGGACATTAAGGAGCATTTATTACAATTGTGTGGAAAAGGGTGCCTGGGTGGCTCAGTGGGTTAGGGCTCTGCCTTCGGCTCCAGTCGTGATCTTGGGATCCTGGGATCGAGCCCCACATGGGGCTCTCTGCTCAGCAGGGAGCCTGCTTCCCCCTTTCTCCCTCTGCCTGCCTCTTTCTGCCTACTTGTGATCCCTGTTGGTCAAATAAATAAACAAACAAACAAAATTTTAAAATTGTGTGAAAAATGAGTTACTTTGGTCATTATTTATATCAGTGATTTCAAACTGCGGCTAACCATAAGAATCACTTGGAACCTTTTAAAACATACTAATGCCAGAGCCCCACCCTATACTGATTAAATCTCAATTGGCAAAGCCAAGTTTAAAGCATACCTGGGATAGCATTTTGTTGGTGCTGTTGACTATTTAGCAGTTATTAAGAACACAGCCTACTTTTAACTTATAAGACAGTTTCTTCAACTCCAAAACAGGCATAATGATTATATTATGTGTATATTATGAGGGTTAAATGAAATAATGCCTATAAGGAGCCTAAAACAGTGACACAATATGCATTTAAATATTTGTTGGCGCTGTTGCTGTTAGAACTCTTGCTGATATGCATGGGTATCAGGCCTATCAGTGCAACAGAAGGGACATGGTGTTCCTGTGAATAAGAAGGAAGAATATTTCTCCAACATCAATCTTAGCAAGCAGTGTGCTATACCAGAAGATGGGGGTAAAGCAGCAAATCATATTTGGGCTTCCTCTGATAGATGTTACCTTACTGAAGTATCTTCATGCCACATACAGGGTCACAAAAAGCTCTGTGGAATGCAGGGTTCAATTTTCTGGAAGAACTGATCAATCCCATTCATTCAGTTAGTCATCTTGAACATTCTTCCTTTATTTCTCTATAACAAATTTCAACCAACCACAAAACACGTAACATATAGTGCTATTTATATATATGCATATATAAAATAAGTATACATGTTTATATATGCATATATATTTTTCTTTTGCCTATATAATTTTGTGTAGCAACTTAATTTTCTACAAGAAACACACACTATTATTAAATAAGTAAAGCCACAGTTACTGTCATTTGAATTAAACAAATAATATTTATATCCACTAAAAAATACAAAGAAACTATACTTTTCTAAAACTAAATTTGTAAAGAAGAAATTAGCACTAGGGTTTGAATTCTAAAAAAAGTTCTGCTTTATCTTAACTAAAAATCATGTTGATTTTAAATCAGTAAGTTAAGGCTATTTAAGAACTGATACATACAACTTAATGATGCTACTTGCAATTATATGAATAGTCTTTATAGGCATTTTAAGTATTATGAAGAATTATTCTCTCCTTTATTCACGCTTGCCAAGGTAGCTTATGAATTAGCTTTCAAGAGAAACCATTTTGATTCATGAATAAAAAAACTTCACCTTGCTATAAGCAAGATTCCCTACCCCATACTCTGAAAATGACACTTCCAGTCCACATCACAGCTCAGAAAATCATTATTAAACACAAACACAAATCTCTATTGTAGAGTATGGGGTTTTAGTGATAAGCAGAACAAAAAGTCATCATGCACTTCTCCCTCAGATATTCTTGGCACAAATGCCAAGAGCTGATTTAGACCTTCCAACTTGAAATTTAATTATCTGCTAGCACATACATTAGACGATATCTATTTTTCCACAATGCATTAATATGTTGATGTAATCCAAAATCGAACAATGTGGTTTGATAAAGGTATCTTATCAACAGTTTCTTCTCCTTTGCCTTGAAGCATATTTGCCACTAACTTTAAGGTTGATTTACGAGTTTTTAAAGCAATCGTGTATATTACTTGTATCTGTTTTTGCTTTGAGGACTACAATTCTGAATTAAGCTTTTGTAGTTTTGATCTTTTCACCCTTGGCAACAAAAGTCATCAAGTTTTGTACCAGAAAGCATTAAAAAGGACAAAAAAGTTTCAATAATTCCTTTGATTATCTGACAAAGTTTGAGAGGGACAGTACTAGGAACTAGGAGGCGAGGACTGCTGATACTCATCACTAGCCTTTTCTACTTGTAATTTTAAAATACTTGTATAAAATCATCACACCAGCATGTTCACTTTTACCAGCATATACCAAATATACATTTAACGTTTTTCCAGAATATTCACTATATTGATAATATTATTATGAATTATTTAAAAATTTCACCTATCCTTTTTTATTTCAATGAACCTATTTTTAACTATTACTTTTAACTACTGATACATTCTTGTGAACTGGGAATATAATAGAAAAGTAAATCTGAAAGTTTTATAAAGACATCTTAGCCAAGATATGTCATATATTGTATCCCATTATTAGTTGATACTCTTTGCAATATGAATATGTGAACAATACATAATATGTGAATGTATACAAAAACTTGTGAAAATATAATTTCTTATGTTGTGAAATGAATGTGAACAAATTTATTTCATTGCTTTTCTTTTCCTCTAAAACTACTGAAATTCATGGGCCCCTTGATAAATTGCTAGGTCCACAGGCAACAAATGAAGGAAATTCTTATAAAAGGACAAAAACTCTAAGTCTGAGTTAGGACAGGTGATTCAGGGAAGACAGATCTTTATTGAACATTAAAAAACTAAGTAATTGAGACACTTTCAGTAGCAACCCATTCACATCATAAACAATCCTCCTTGCATTTATCTGTGACTGAGAAACATGCTTCATCCAAATACCTTGTTATGAAACACTGAAAGAAAGCACCAGATGCAATCACATTCAATGGATTTCTTCAGTAATAAAACTTAGATGCACAGTCTAGTCTAGTCTATAAAAAAATGGGGTTTCTTGTTACAGAATGGCTTGTATGGTATCTGAAAAGGATCTTCTCTTGAGCAATAGCTCAAACAAGCAGAACAGAATACCACACCATAGACCTAATTTCAGAAGATTTTCTTTCCAAATGTTAGTTTTATTTTTATAGCAAACTCATGCATGTGTGTGGCACTTGAAGATACAAATCCTAATGTAAATTCCCACCTTCTAAGAGCCACACACTTCAGTCACAGTACCATGAATTCTTCAAATATACTGCAAAATGGGAGGCCAAGAGGGTATGGTAGCAGAACCAAGAGCAAAGAAGATCGTAAATATGATGTGGGGGTTACAATGTTTGAATTGTTAATAAACTTATTTCTACTCACTAACGGAACACTGTAAAAGGTTCTACTTTGGGGGGAAAAAGGGAGTTGTTCTATAGACAGGTAGTGGAAAAATGTAACATGGAGGAGCTACCTACTACTCTTCTGCTGAGTTTGCTCACTCTATACATACTGCAACTAAAATTACTTTAGAAAGAAACATACTTAAGAGTACATACTATATCTTGTGTCTCTACTTATTAAATCCTGAGGATTTTCTGATATAAGGTTGGAATTATTGTATTTCATAGGAAACACTCAGAAAAACAGAGCATAAAGAAAAAAAGAATATAGACCTATGTCAGAATGTTGTCACAATTTACTTAACACAAACATATCATGATTTAACTGGTGGTAAAGAGCTTGCTCTCATATGTAAATTTGCCTTACATATGATGGAATTGGGTGTTTACAACTCTTGTTGCCTATGCAGTTACCTGGAATTGTGGCAATCAATTCCCTGATCCCAGAGACAGTATTGTTAGGAGTTAGTTGGACAGTTAGGAAGTCAAGGCCAGGGTCCCTAACAAGAAGATATAGAGTAAGGACAGCTAAGTCAAAACAGCACTAGCATCCTGTTTTACAGCGTAGGCAAGACCACAAGAGCATCCTCTGCAGAAGTGACTTCTGCAAAACACCCTGAGACCAAAAAAATTAACCATAAAACATTGGTCATTATCACAAGTTGAGGCAGTTAGTCTCTAAATGTCAGCCCCAAAGACTATCAGCACTTGAACTATAACCCTGTAGGTGGAAGGGTGCCTGATCAAAGCCCTGATTGGCATACCTTAGCAGCCAATCCACAAGGGTCCCACACTCAGGATACTACGATAGTTCTGCAAAAGAGCTCATAAGAACCCCTAGATTTTATTTTATTTTTTTATTTTTTTTAAGATTTTATTTATTTATTTGACAGACAGAGATCACAAGTAGGCAGAGAGAGAGGAAGGGAAGCAGGCTCCCTGCTGAGCCGAGAGCCCGATGCGGGACTCGATCCCAGGACTCTGGGATCATGACCTGAGCCGAAGGCAGCGGCTTAACCCACCGAGCCACCCAGGCGCCCCACCCCTAGATTTTAAAACACCAAAATGGCAACCCTTTCAGGTCTCATCCATCTCTGGGGAGCTTTGCACTATCACTCAATAAACTTTGCCTTGCTGCCCACCTCTCTTTGGCCTACTTCTTCATTCTTTGAAGCAGCATCCCCAAGAACCTAAGATACTGAAGGAATAGAAATCCTGTAACATTGAGATCATAATGTTGGAATAAACAAAACAAATAATTATTAATAGCTGATAAAATTTTCAATATCAAATACCAATTCTCTTTTTACTTGAAGTATATCTACACATACACAGACAAAAATCCATTATTTTTATTTTGATCCAATTAGTCTTTATTCCTGAATTAGTTTGACTAAAAGAAAAATGTCCCCAACACAAGTGTGTCCATTCTGAAACTATCTTAAGTCCTGTTATTTTTTTATTTTTCAAAATTATGCAATCGGATTTATTAAATGGACATAAGTCAGTGAGAGCTGATATAGGGAACAGTTTCTTGCCCACCTTCCCTCCCCATTGCCTTCAATAATACGAAGCTGTTATTCTTCATTTTTTCCATCTCCTAGTTGTCCTGCGTCTTTTCTAGATCAGTGATGGAGGTAGGTAGGCAACTAGAAGGAAAGGGGCAAAATCCTTTTACTTATCTGGGTGCTGCTTATTCAGCTCCCTCTGGGTCCTTAATGATGTCCATGTGTGACACGCTTACTTATATCTTTCTCCCTGCAAGCTGCTCTTCTGGATTCTTTAGAGGACTTTTATTGAGGACCTCTCTGCTTCATTATTAAACTTAGATACCCTCTGAGCTGCTGTTCCTGGAGCCTGACCCCATGAAACCTGTTACTGAGTCAGCCCTTAAATTTTTTTACTGAAGTAAAATTAACATACAGTGTTATATTAGGTTCAGGTATACAATATAATGATTCAATAATTCTATGTATTACTCATCATGATAAGTGTACTCTTAATCCCCTTATCTATTTCACCCTACTTAATATGGTTTAAATCCTATGCCAAAGTCAGGGCCTTGGGTTCATATGATTTACACTGATAAATGATAATGATAATTGTAATAATATCCCAACAGAAGTGTCTGTTATTTCAGGTAAAATAAATAATCTTGGCTGAATTAAACCAAATGTTGAGATGACTATTACTGTGTACATTTCAAAGTAGGCATAAGCTTCACAAAATGAATCAAACTCAACAACTATCACAGAGTTTAAGTATTAAGGACTACTGTGAAAGGTCATTCATCAGTCTTTGCTTACACACACAGGAAGTAAAACCAATAATCTGTCCTTTGTTTATAAAGATGTGACTACTTTTAAATTTTTATTTACATTTTAATTGAGCATTTCTTAAACACCTGTCTTAAAATAGTAATTTTGGATGATCTATGAAAGAATATATATTAAAGACTTCTATCTAAAAAGGGATTTATAGTAATCCATGCATGTTCTAGCTCACTTCTATAACTTCATCTTTCACATGTTCACACATTCTCACCTGCAAACTTCACTCCAGTCACAATGAAGAGTCTGCACACCCATGAGCCTGCCACACACTCTGGGGTTTTTTTGTCTTTTATTTTTTAATTTTTATTATTATTATTTTTTTAATTTCCAAGCTTTTGAACAAGCTATTTCTTCTTCCTACAATACCCTTAACATTTCCTCCTCTGGCTAATATCTACTTTTCAGGACCATTTCGCTCAGCATGTCCTATAAGAAGCCCTTCCCGGCTTGGGTTAGGTACCCATCCTATATGGCTCTATACCTCTCCGTAGTAATTTGCTTCAATAGAAATTATTGTACAGTATTAAAAATATCTGATGACCTACATGCCTCTCCCTCTACACCATATATTCTCTGAGGACAGGGAGTATTTGGTGATTACTTTTATTCCTCTAGCATCTGGACAAATAGGAAGTATTGACTAAATATATCAGGATACAAGGCAAACTGTTTACTCAATGTTATTTCTCAGAAGAGAGGTTTCATATTATAAAACACATTCCCAATTAACAAAGTACTATTTGGGAAAGACATACTAGTTAGAAACAACCTCAATCAGTATTCGTTTTGGATGGTCTTACATTCATTCTGATAGAATAGTTAAAAATGCAGACAAAAAAATTAATGCATTTTTAGTGTTTCTTCCTGGCAATTTAATTCACAACTGTATTAGATATCATTGTAAATAAGACTTTCAAACGTCACTTAGAAAAGCAAAGAATTATACTGTTACTTTATAGAGGTCATGATAATACACTTGAGAGACAGTGTTATAAAAAATTCCCTAGGGTTATGCAAATGTCATTTGTGTCTTATGATGACATTTTAAGCGATACCATCAAACCTGGATTTAAAATATACTATAACTAAACTTAAGTAAAACTGAAGATAGACTTAAGAAAACTTTGAAAAAGATGCTAATTTTAAAAATATGAAGAATCTGGGGACGCCTGGGTGGCTCAGTTGGTTGAGCAGCTGCCTTCGGCTCAGGTCATGATCCCGGTGTCCTGGGATCAAGTCCCGCATCGGGCTCCTTGCTTGGCGGGGAGCCTGCTTCTCCCTCTGCCTCTGCCTGTCATTCTGTCTGCCTGTGCTTGCTCTCTCTCCCTCTCTCTCTGACAAATAAAAAAAAAAAAAAATCTTTAAAAATATGAAGAATCTGAATGAAACTTCCATAAAATTAGAATTGAACAAATAATGAGTATATTATAATATCATTTTATGTGACATTATTTTTAATTATACATATGTTCCTAAATTACTAAGTTAGGAAGTAAACATCTGTCTATTGCATCCAGTTTCCTCCAAAGTTTTTTTCTTCCTTGACAAAACAAGGAATCCATTGACTTACAGTCAGATATCTTATTTGGGATTATCTATGGAATTTGACAAATGTATGATTAAATGAGTAAATGAATGAACTAAGCTCTCTTCCATCCTCTCTTAGAAATCAAAAATGTTTCATTAACAAACAATTTATGCAAGGACAATTTATAATACATTTTACTAATTAAGACAGCAAATATGTGCATTTACATGATTGATCCTCTACATCTCACAATCATTTCTTGAATTTTATTTCACTTTCTATAATCCCTGTCATAAATATTCAAGCACGTACCATCTCACAAATATAGGCTAACTGGCATATAAATTTAGGGAACTTTTCAACAAAATTTTATGTATAGATGCTACTTCTGATTAAAGGCTATGATAATATGTCAACTAATATGGACATATGGCTAGAATATCACTACATAGCTTTATCTACAGAAACGAGTAACAATAAAAGGATGGTAATAAAATGAAAGCTAAAATCTACTACAAAATTCAATTAGAACAGAAAGCTAAAGTTAATCCAAAAACCATAGGAAGACAAATATTTTGTTCACATTTTATACACTGTTTATCTGCTTACTTATTGGATGAAAGAGGTTTTTATGTTCTTTATAGATTTTGGATAGTAACCCTTTATCAGATTTGTCATTTGCAAATATCTTCTCTCATTCCGTAGGTTGCCTTCTAGTTTTGTTGATTGTTTCCCTTGCCTCTGGAGGCATGTGTAGTAAGAAGTTGCTATGGCCAATGCCAAAGAGGTTGATGCCTATGTTCTTCTCTGGGATTTTGATAGTTTCCTATCTCACACTTAGATTTTTTCACCCATTTTGAAGTTATTTGTGTGTATGATGTAAGAAAGTGGTCCAGTTTCATTCTTTTGCATATAGCCGTCCATTTTTCCCAACACTATTTGTTGAAGAGACTTTTTCCCACTGGATAGTCTTCTCTGCTTTGTTGAAGATTAGTTGACCATATAGTTTGTGGCTCCATTTCTGGGTTTTTCATTCTGTTCCATTGATCTATGTGTCTGTTCTTGTGCCAGTACCATACTGTATTAATCACTAAAGCTTTGTCATACAGCATGAAGTCTGGATGTGATGCCTCCAGCTTTGCCTTTCTTTTTCAAGATTGCTTTGGCTATTGAGGGTCTTTTGTGGTTCTACACAATTTTTAGGATTGTTTGTTCTAGCTCTGTGAAAAATGCTGGTGGTATTTTGATAGGGATTGCATTAAATGTGTAGATTGCTTTGGTTAATAGAGACATTTTAACAATATTTGTTCTTCCAACCCATGAGCAAGGGATGTTTTTCCATTTCTTTGTATCATAAGTGTTCTATAGTTTTCAGAGTATAGATGTTTTATGGGTTTGGTTAGGTTTATTCCTAGCTCTCTTATGGTTTTTGGTGCAATTGTAAAATGGGATTGATTTCTTGATTTATCTTTCTGCTCCTTCATTATTGGTGTAGAAATAGATTTCTGCATGTTGATTTTGTATCCTGCTACTTAACTGAATTCACGTATCAGTTCTAGCAATTTTTTGGTGGAGTCTTTCGGTTTTCTACGGAGTATCACGCTGTCTGCAAATAGTGAAAGTTTGACTTCTTCCTTGTCAATCTGGACGACTTTTATTTCTTTTTGTTGTCTGATTGCTGGGACTGGGACTTGCAGTACTGTGATAAATAATAGTGGTCAGAGTGGACATCCCTGTCTTGCTCCTCAACATAGAGGAAAAGCTCTCAGTTTTTCTGACTGAGAATTATATTGGCTGTAGGTCTTTCATATATGGCCTTTGTGATGTTCAAATATGTTCCCTCTATCCTTACTTTGTAGAGGATTTTTTTCAAGAATAGATTCTATACTTTGTCAAATGCTTTTTCTGTATCTGTTGGGAGGATCATAAAGTTCTTATTGATCTGGTATATATAGTTTTTATTGATGTGGTGTATCATACTGATTGATTTGCAAATATTGAGCCACCTTGCAACCCAGGAATAAATCCCACTTTATCATAGTGAATGATTTTTTTAATGTACTGTTGGATATGATTTGTTAGTATTTGTTAGAATTTTTGCATCCATATTCATCAGGGATACTGGCCTGTAATTTTCTTTTTTAATGGGGTCTTTCTCTAGTTTTGGAATCAAGGTAATGCTGACCTCATAGAATGAGTCTGGTAGTTTTCCTTCCACTTTTTTTTTTTTTTTTTTTGAACAGTTTGAGAATAATAGGTGTTAACACTTCTTTAAATGTTTGGCAGAATTCCCCTATGAAGCCATATGGCCCTGGACTTTTGTTCGTTGTGAAATTTTTGATTACCAATTTGATTTCTTTGCTGATTGTTGGTCTGTTCAAGTATTCTGTTTACTCCTGTTTCAGTTTTGGTAGTTTATATGTTTCTAGGAACTTACCCATTTCTTCCAGATTGCCCAATTTGTTGACATACAATTTTTTCATAATATTCTCCTATAATTGTTTGTATTTCTATGGCATTGGTTGTGATCTCTCCTATCTCATTCATGATTTTATTTATTTGGGTCCTTTCTCTATTTGATAAGTATGTCTAGGGACTTTCAATTTTATTAATTTTTCAAAGAACCAGCTCCTTGTTTCATTGATCTGTCCTATGGGGTTTTTTGTTTGTTTCTATATCATTTATTTTTGCTCTAATCTTTATAATTTCCCTTCTTCTGCTGACTTTAGGCTTCATTTGTTATTTTTCTAGCTCCTTTTGGTATACAGTTAGGCTGTGTATTTGAGATTATTCTTCCTTCTTGAGGTAGGCCTATATTGCTATACACTTCCCTATTATGACTGCTTGTGCTACATCCCAGAAGTTTTGGGCCATCATGTTTTCATTTCCATTTGTTTCCTCTTTTTTAAATTTCTTCTTTAATTTCCTGATTGACTCATTCATTCTTTATTTAGCAGGATGTAAATTTTTTCTTGTGGTTGACTTCAAATTTCACAGCATTGTGGTAAAAAAAAAAAAATGCATGTTATGATCTCAATCTTCCTGTACTTGTTGAGGCCTAATATTTGATCTGGTGTGTGATCTGTTCTGAAGAATGTCCCGTGGGCACTTGAAAAGAATGTGTATCCTGCTGCTTTAGGATGAAATGTTCTGAATATATCTTTTAAGTCCATCTGCTTCAGTGTGTCATTCAAAGCCATTGTTTCCTTGTTAATTTTCTGCTTAGATGTTCTGTCCATTGATATAAGTGGGGTATTAAAGTTCCCTATTATTGTTTTATTATCAATGACTTCCTTCCTGTTTGTTATTGTTTTATATATTTGGGTGTTTCCAAGTTGATAGAATAAATGTTTACAATTGTTAAATCTTCTTGTTTGATATACCACTTAATTATGATATAGTGCTCTTCTTCATTTTTTATTACAGTCTTTGCTTTAAGATCTAGTTTGTCTGATACAGGTATTATCATTCTGGCCTTCTTTTGATATCCACTACCATGATAAATGGTTCTCTATCCCTTGCTTTCGATCTGCAGGTGTCTTTAGGTCTAAACTGAATCTCTTGGAGGCAGCATATAGATAGGTCTTATTTTTTGTTTTTTTGTTTTGTTTTGTTTTTATCCATTTTAATACCCTATGTCTTTTGATTGGAGCATTTAGTCCATTTACATGTAGAGTGATTATTGACAGATATGAATTTAGCGCCATTTTATTACTTGTTTTGTCATTGTTTCTGGAGATTTTCTGTTTCTAGTCTTTTTCACTTTTGGTCTTTCTTTCCCACTCAGAGTCCCCTTTAATATCTCTTGAGGGGCTGATTTAGTGGTCACAAACTCCTTTAGTTTTTGTTTGTCTGGGAAGCTCTTTATCTCTCCTATTCTGAATGATAGCCTGGCTGGATGGAGTATTCTTGCAGCTTATTTTTCCCATTCAGTACATTGAGTATATCATGCCACTTTATTTTGGCCTGTGGTTTCTGTGGATAGATCTGCTGCTAACCTTATTTGTTTTCCCTTGTAAGTTCGGTACTGCTTTTGTCTTGCTGCTTTTAGATTTTTTTCTTTACCTCTATATTTTGCAAACTTAACTACAACATACCTTGGTGTTGGCCTGCTTTTGTTGATTTTGATGGGAGTTCTCTGTGCCTCCTAGATTTGGATGTCTGTTTCCTTCCCCAGATTAGGGGAGTTATCATCTATAATTTGCTCAAATAAACCTTCTGCCCCCTTTTCTATCTCTTCTTTTTCTGGGACTCCTACAATATGAATATTATTATGCTTCATGTAGTCACTGAGTTTCCTAAGTCTACATTCTAATATTTTTCCTTCCCTCTTCTTTTCAGGTTCATTAAATCCAGTTGGTTTTGAATCTTGGTTATTAAAATTTTCATTCTGGCATGACTAGTTTTTAGGTTCTTTATCTCTGTGGTAAGGGATTCCCCTGATGTTTTCTATGCTTTTCTCAAGCCCACCTAGTATCCTTATGATTGTTGCTTTAAATTCTGGACTAGACATATTATTTGTACCTGTTTCAATTAGATCCCTGGCCATGAGCTTTTCTTGTTCTTCCTTTTGGGGTGAATTCCTCTGTCTTGGCATTTTGTCTAAGTTTCTATCTTCTTCTGTGTATTAGGAAAGCCTGTTAACTTTCCTGCTCCTGAGAGTAATGGTTTTTTGAAGAAGGTCATATACTTTTCAGGGCTTGGTGCTTTAGGAATTGTCTCTGGTGTATGCTGTGTGCATTCTGCTGTTGTGTTTTGGTTGCTCTTTTCCTCAGGTCAGTCCTCTGCAGTTTCTCCTTCCCTGCAGTGGCAGTGTTTGGACTTTGGCCAGAGTGTGGTGAGTTTTAACTAGGTGTACTCTGGTCTGCTGTTAAAAGAGACCTGATGCCATTTCCAGTAGAGCTGAAGCCTTTCGGAACTCTATGGTCAGTAGACATGGTGTCTGGAGAGGAGGGGAGGTGTTTGTGTTGGTCTTCTGGGGCGGAGCCCAGTGCCCTGGTTCTCAGGTACACTTGCCCAGAAAAGCAGCACCAGTAGAGTGCAGGGAGGCCAGGCTTGATGTAAACAGTTTAGGCTGCCACTGTTGGTGCTGTGCTGCTTACTGAAGTTAGTTTGTAGTAACGGGCAGGGGAGGGAAATGGGGCCTGCCAGCTCTTTTGTGCCCAGAGAGGCAAAGCCACCTCTTCCAGGTGCACTCCAAGAAGGGGGAACCTTCTCTCCCAGTGCATCCCAGGAGATCCTAGGACATGCCCTCAGGCTATCTGCCCTTCTCCACAGGAGCACTGCAGTGCACTCAGGGCTCTGTACCAGCCATGGCATGGACTTCCAAAACTTCAGTCTTTGAGCCCCGATGGTTGTAGAAACTCTCAAAAATCAGTCCCTCTCATTTTCCCAGTGAATGGCTTTGAGAAAGTGTTTTCTCAAAGAGGAGGAGAGTGCTCCTCTCTCTCTCTCTCTCTGTCTCTCCTGCATATCTCTCTGCAATGAGGGCTTCCTCCTCTCTGCAGCACTTGCAATCCATTTCTCTCCCAAACCATGCCTCCACACCTCCTACCCTCTATGATGTGGCCTCTTCTCTCTCTCTAGTTGTGTGGTTTGCTCTGTCAGTCCTCAAATTGATTTCTTGAGTATTCAGAATGATTTGATATTTATCTAGTTGTGTTTGAGGGACAAGGCAAGCATAGGGTCCTCCTATTACTCTACCACCTCAGCCCTTCCCACCTTTCTCTATGCTCTTTATTTCTAAATTAGTTCTGTTCTGTATAAACAGTATATTTGTATCATTTAAAATTTGTTAAGACTTGCTTTAAGGCCCAATATATGATCATCTTGGTGAATGTTCCATGTGTACCTCAAAAGAATGTGTATTTTGCTACTGCAGGATGTAACATTCTATAAATGGTGATTAAACCAAATTGGTTGATAGCGTTATTTAAGTCTTTTACATTTTTACTGGGATTTTTCTATATTTATTTTATCAAATACTGAGAAATGTGTTTAAATCTCCAAGTATAATTATCCATTTTTCTCTCATTTTTATTAGTTTTTTTCTTTCTTTTATTTTGAAGTTGTTATTAGACACATACATTTTTAGGATACATATATCCTCTTTATCTATGGCAATATTCTTTGTCCTGAAATATACTTTTTTTCTGTTATTAATATAGCTACTACAGCTTTCTTATGATTAATGCTTGCTTGGTATAACTTTTCCCATCCTTTCATTTTTAATCTATGTCTGTTTTTCCATTTAATATAATAATCTTATAAAAAGCATATAGTTGTTTATTTTTCATCTAGTCTGACTACCTCTGTCTTTTAATTAACTGTTTAAAGCATTTAATGATATTTAATTGACATGGGTGAACTGATTAATTCACTTCAGAATTTTGCCAGAGATAAAGTTAACTCTGTAGATTACAGAATTCATCTTTATTTTATCTTTAAGATTTTACACAATTCCTTATATCTGGTATTTTATACCTTCCAACTTTCCAAATGTGATCATATCTAGAATTCATGAATTTCAGTGTAAAAAGCATAGCCTTTGGAGAAAAATCCTTTGATTTGGATTCCCAGTGCTTTGATGGATAGCTATGAGTTGAAAAATTTATTTAATTTCAGTTAACAATGTCTATAAATGGAGATAACAGTGTCTTCTTAGGTATAGTGAATAATAAATGAGAGTTAATAAAAAGGTATGACCTAGTGTCTACTATTCAAAGTAGTAGTGGCTACTTCTCAGGATCACTATAAGGATCTAGTGAAAATGTATGTTAACAACACTTTGAAAAATACATTATATAAATGTGCAGGGTGCTTTTTTCCCCCCCAAAATTATGGTTAGTACTATCATTCTGGAATAGAATTTGCCAAACCCTAAGGACTTTAATTTTAATTTACCAAAATAGCCTCTTAGTAACCAATTCAATCATTAATTTCCATTTCCTTCTTCCAATTTAAAGATTTTTCCTCTTAGCAGAAAAACTATAAACAAAGTACATGTTCATCAATTCTTCCTTCTCTTTATCACCTCTTAAAATTATGCCATATTCTTCCAAGTAATGGCCCTATCTATTTAGTATGAGGTGACTTTTCCTATCCCTTATAAAAGTTTATGATTCTAAAAGAATAACTTTGAGTGTTATTGGACATTCAGAAAAGAGCTGAAAAAAAAGGAACAGATTTTCACAAATAGCAGAAAATGTTTAATTAAGATAACCTAAAAGATCAATAACTAAGTATAATGAACACTGAAAGATAATTATTTATGATTGAAATATTCCAGTTTACTTATACCTGAGTATCTACTGAACATTTTTTAGGCTACAAAGAGCCCCTTCTACCAACTACTACCTAAAAACTAAGTAATATGCACTCTATGCCAAAAAAAGAGAGATATCTATATCTATCTATTTATATTATAGCTATATATGTGTGTGTGTGTATATATTTATATAGAATAATGTATACATATAGAATATATATGTCCTCACCTCTATTAATTGACCAGAAAGTACTTTCTGACCCTGAACTTAGACTGACCATAATAGAGAAGCTGTCATTAAGTGTCAGTTCACACACATACACTCCAAACTGGTCCAACAACTTCTATTATACCAGTTACCAGCATTGCCAGCCCCTCTGCCCTTCACTGCCTGGAGAATGTCCATCAGAAACAGGGAAGCTGAGCAAGCTGCCACAATGCACCATTGATGTTTGAGCAAAGCTGCCCAAGCAGCTGCAACAACAGGGCAACTCTTCAAAGTGTCAGCATTGAAACTTAGAATTCTTCTTCCCATACAACCATCAATGAAAACCTTTATAAGCTACAATCAATTATAAAATAAATCTTTGAGACAAATCATGTTCTTTCTTCATTTCTTCTCTCTTCCTTCTCTCAACACCAAATGTTCTTGGTTCAAAAAAAAAAAAAATCAAGGAGAAATTCCCTTTTTCTACCTCACTCTCTGTTTTGGTTTCTCTTATGTTCTAAAATTTCTTTCAAGCAGGTTTAAGGATGTCTGCTAAACCCTTTCATTTACAAGACATGTTCTTGGGTGGGGGTTGTTTGTTTATTGTTGGGTTTTGTTGTTGGAGTTTTTTATTTAAAAACTTCAAAAGGCACTTGATATTTTGAGCACACTCGTATTGGATTTTTGGCAAAGCATTTTTTGATTATTGAAAGATAACCTAAATTCTGAACTGCGTGCACTGACTCACATAACCTCCGTATTTTTGTAAACTACAGCAAAAGTGGTTTTACGTTAGCTATAGATCAATAGGTAATGAGTCAGTTAAAAGCATTCCATAAGAATGCATGAAGTAGCCATGTGAAGTTTTTGATAGGAAAAAGTCCTAAGTATTTAGACTACTTGAAATGAGGGGACCCTATTCTTTGTTTAACAAATAAACTATGTTTAATTTGTCTTGTACAACTATATCTACTAAATCAAATGGAAGTTTACCCATTGTGTTTCTATTTCTCCTAAGCCCTCGGTAACACTTACTGTCTTTTATTTGGAACATATACTTAAGGTCTGAGAATTGTAGCAAAAACTTTAAGATTTCTCACCACAACTTTCACCATGCAAACAGTATGTGTACCTTGTAGGGATGGAAGGAAACCCCTCCAAATAATAGTTATTCTCAAGAAACTGAATGGCCAAATGTCAGCAACACCAGGGTATAAACTATTTAGTTCCTCCAGATAAATAAAATATGTATACTTCATCAAGAATTACTCTTCTACATGAAAAAAATCAAAACTCAAAATACTTCTATTCCTAATCTTCTAAATTTTAAAATTGTAATTTCTCATTGTTTCCAAAGTAGTACATCTATATAGTTTACTAAATAGTACAAGATTTAACAAGAAATGGCAGCCCATATCCCAACCTTCGCGATTCCCCATCAAAATTATTTCTAGTGTTTATCTTTTTATCCCTACATAATATCATTTTATTCTTAATTTTTATTTGTAAGTTTTAGACAATCTATTACTTTCCTATCATTAAAGATAAAGATTTAGCTCTCTTTTCACACCTACTTTCCTTCCTTGCATCTTCCCAATATTCAGCCAGCTAGTATATTTTTAATACCTTTCCTTCCTTGAGTAACAATGTATGCTTCCTACAGTTAATATTTCCACTTTAACCCTATTCCAAGCCTCTACAACAGAAATGATAGACCTGTCTGAATATATTTCACACCCTTAAAATAAAGCATTCTATCAATTCTAATTCTTCCTTCTGAAAATATCCATTTCTGGAGTTTTTCATCTTCCTGCCCAACTAAGGACTGTTACTCTTAAGACCTATGCACAGATATTGTCCAGGTAATTCCCTTGACCTTTCTCACCTCATATCATCACCTATTTCCTGTATCCTCTGTCTTCCCCTTTCCTTCTCAGTTTCTCCTCATTTGGATGTAGCACATCCTCCCAAAAGATTCCGGAGAAAGCAACAATGGAAGGTAAAGTTTGAGGATCAGTTGTCGAAAATGTCTTTTTCCTGCCCTCACACCTGATTAATGGTTTGATTAGGTATAGAATTACAAGTTAAAAGTGATTTTCCCTCAGAATTTTAAAGCTCCATCTGTCAGATTTGAATGTAGCCATTAAAAAATCAGATACTAGTGTCATTCTTAAGCCAAAGTGTAAGGTCTATATTTTCTAACTACAAGCTTCTATTACGTATATATTGCTGGTAGTCTAAAATTTTCCAGTTATGGATCTTGATATAGATCTGCTTTCCATTTTTTATGGGTACCCAGCAGACTCTCTCAAACTAGAAACTAATGTCCTTCAATTCTGAAAATTTTTATAAGTTTATGACTTTTCCTTCCCTATAATTTTATGACCATTCCTTCCCTATAATTTTCTTTGTTCTCCTCTGTTTTCTGAAACTATTAATCAGATTTGGGGCTTGTTATATTACTTGTCTGATTTTATTTTTTTTCTCCATTTTCCATTTATCTCATTTTTTGCTCTATTTTCAGGAAAATTTTGATCCTTCTATTAAAGTTATTTCATCAGTATTATAAGAATGCTTATTCTATGATTATTCTTTTTATCATCCTGTCATGTTTCATGGAAGTACTATCTTTCCTATCTCTCTGAATACAGTAATTATAATTTATTTTTACTTCAGCTATTGTCTTCCAATTCTTGAGCCAGTTCTGGAGCATGAACTGGCTTGTTTGCTCCTTGGCATAATAGTTCCAGGCACCTGTATTTAGCTTTCTCAGTTCTACTAATTCCTCCATCCCCTTTACATCTTCCAAAAATTGTAGGTCTTTCATAAGCTGCTTCCTCTTCCTTATGCTGGTGAATTCATTTCTTTTAGACTTTTATTTTTTAGTCTATTATTTATAATTTTAGTTCTTTACTAGGAGGGAACAAGGAAAAACATGTGTTCAATCACCAGGTATCACTGGAAGTTTGTTTGTTAAAATTTCCAAAGATGGTAATCCTATAGGTGTAGTCATTCCATTCATAGGGTCAAAAATCATAGGATTTTTACTGTTAAAAAGCTTTTCAGAGATCATCTGATTCAACCCTCTGTTAGAAGTGAGAAAATGGAAACTAGAAAAGATAAATAATTTGTACAAGGTTATTTAACTAGCAATTCATGTAACTAATACTTGAACTTGCCTTCATTCCATACTGCCTCCTCACATAAAGAAATCCTTAAAGTAGCTGCTCCCTAAGGACTCCGAGACACATCCTACAGTTAAAACATTTGAACAAGCCAGTCTAGCTTTTGGATATCAGAATGGAGGAAAGCTATCATTAAGGAAAATTTGGCAAATTAGGATTCTAAGAAAAAAATACCAGAGTCTAAATTTTTTATTTTCCATTAGAATTCCCTAATCAATCCTCTCCCATGAAATTCATTCTCCTCAGCCTGCTTCAGCATGGTAGACTTACCATAATTTTTACTCTTTCAGGTCCAGCTTCACACCATGGTTTCTCAAAGCAAAGTAAATTTATGTTTTTAAGCTCAACTAAATTATATCTTCTTTATCTCCCACCCTCACCTTCTCCCTGACCTCAGAATGGCCAAATAATCCTTTCTTCCATGAATAGCACTACCCAGGTCATCAAGCAAAAATCTTGAGATTCATTCTAAACATCTCTTTTTCCTTAATAGCACCCAACTCCATTCTAGGCAGACCCCAAATTCCACCTTCTAAAAATCCATTCCACTTTCCAAAAGTCTCTGGAATCCATCCTTCTTTTTTTTTATTTTATTTTATTTTATTTATTTATTTGAGAGAGAGAGAGCGAGAGCATGAGAGGAGAGAAATCAGTGGGAGAAGCAGACTCCCCTGCTGAGCAGGGAGCCCGATGTGGGACTCGATCCCAGGACTCCAGGATCATGACCCGAGCCGAAGGCAGTTGCTTAACCAACTGAGCCACCCAGGCGCCCTGGAATCCATCCTTCTTGATGTTCCTCACAGCTTCACAGCTCCTGTTTCAGACGAGGCCCTCACTGTACTTCATCCTAATTACTGTTAATTGTCTGGTCTCACAGACTCTAGTCCCTTCTCTTTACCTGAAATGTTTTGTTGTTGTTGTTGTTGTTGTTGTTGTTGTTTGTTTGTCTGTTTTTCTCAACAGAACTAAGCTTTCATTTCCTTACTTAAAACCCTTTAGTTTTAAGGGTTTTAATGTCTACCTCATGTCTAGCTCCTTAGCATGGCATATATAAGATGAAGGTACTTAATAGTAGGCACCTGCATATCTCTCCACCTTCAACCCCTGTGGCTCCTAACTTTGCATTTTATAGAACTAGAAACCAGGTAGAAACCAAAAGGCTTCTGTTGAGTTTTCTATTCTACTGGATTTTCACTACTAAATGTCAATTGTCTTTTCCCATCTCCCCTCCCAAATAAAGAAGGAATCAGATGAAAGGTAAGAGGGTGATAGGATTAAAAATCAGTATTAAATCCATAAATAGTATTTGATAAAGTTCTGTTTATCATAATATTTTATATTTATATTTATAATATTTTATGTTATCTTTTAGGGATTATAATCTATTTAAAGGTATTAGCATTACATTCAGTATATAGAACACTAAACATGCAAATTAAAAATCTGATAATAACAACAGTATTTAGACCTTTTGGATGTAAATAGTTAAGGGACCAATGTATAGTACAGTAAAGGCCATATCTAAGAATGTTTATATAAAGGCCATGAGACTATAAATTTTCATAGGCATCATCTTTGCTTTCCCCACTGTGCCACATACAATCCCCAACATAATAGGTACCCAGTGAAAGAATAAATGAATGCATGCATGCATGAATGAATGACTAAATAAAATTATAGATAACATCAGCCCAAAAAACTCAAGTAGCAATCTATCTTATCTGCTATTTGATAATCCATGGAACTTAACAGCTGATCAACTTGAACAAATATTATGAATACATATTTTTTTAAAGTATATACATATATCCAGCAGATCTTTACAATCAACATCAATCTGATCTTTATTTGAACATCTGTCCAATCATTCAACATATAACTAAGCAAATTTCAAGATAACAAAAAAAATGCTATTTGAAAAACAAGTAAAAGAAAGATATTCCCATTGCTAATATTCTTACTTTTGATTGTCCTCCCTACAATATGGAGTATATCTCTACAATACACAGAAATGAGAATGTAGCTAGAACTTTGATCAAGTTACTGCCTTTCATATTTCATACCATTTGCAAGGATATCCAAACTTCTTTCTAAGCAAAATAGAAATAGCACCACTCTATGTATACATAAGCCTAATTTTACATTTCTTCAACGATATCAACTTCATGTTTCATGATATTCTGACCACTATTATTCACCAATGTCAATTAACATCAACTTGTTTACCTACCTCAATTTTAGTGTCATAGGAATCATGCTAATGAGGTATTAACCCATCACCTGGGGTTTAGCAAAGCATCCCAAGTCAGTTACAGAAATACCTTAATCCACAACCTAAAATTTAAACTATCAAAGAGCGGGTTCCCAGGGATACGAGTCACCTAGCACTCTGAATGTATCCAAACAGATTGACTCTTTTCTCTGCCTCGAAAGGTACTTGGCAAGAGGTTCTGAATATCATGTTGACTGACGGGAATTTCATATGAAGAAAGAAATTCTCTTGAATTCTACCGCCTTAAAAATATCTTGTATAACGAGAAGGTATAATGGGTAAGTCCTCACTGCACAGAAGCCTGAATACCTAGCCTATTGTACTTTGGTATAAACACTGCTATTTTCTAGGATACTGCCTAGGTTTTATAAGTTCTACTACTGTCTTCATGTAAAATAACTCTATGGAAATAGTATAGCTGAAGAAAAAAGTGGGCAAAATTTAAATCAACAAACTAAGGAATAAAAGTGTATGTTAGAAAGAGAGACACAAGTTAACAAATGATTATTTACAGAAGAAGATTACAGAAGATTATTTACAGAAGAAATATATATATTATATATATTATATATGTATATATATAGGGGTGCTATTATATAGTATATGTATATACTATATACATATAAATAAATATATATGTATATATATAAAATATATATATATACACACACACACATATATATGTATGAATGAATACCTTTTGCCCTCTGAGGGCAAAAGGCTGAGGACAGCTGAAACTGGAAGGACAAATAATAATTGAAATGAAGGCACAGGAAAGACAGAGTAGAGGAGAAATTTGAATAACATTCATAGGTAGGAAAATGTATGTTGTATGAGCTGAGGTAATCCCAATGTTATGATGAGTCATGAAATAGAAAAACATTATTTATTCAAATCAAATACATTATGACAGGTAAGGATGGACTACAATATGAAAAACAAATAGACCTAATTCCATAATAGCCATGAAAGTGATCAATGGTAATATTTTTTACTATTTTAAAATACAAAAGAGTACTTAATAACTTTAGATTATACCGCTTAAAATTTTTTCAACTTTGGAAAATGTCTTAAATTCCACTTTGCTACCTATTTCCTTTACTTTTAAAGATTATGGAAGTGCTATGTAAATCATTAGTGAATTGTATTACCTATTTGAATAACAACAATAATAATAATAATAAATAGTTGATAATGTGTTCACTCTAATGGCACTGGAATCACTATAACATCCAAACCAAGGTAAAACAAACTATCACCAGTGTTAGTGTTATCTCTGACCCCGAAGCCCGAGCTTCTTTCCTACAAGGAGCACATTGTTAGGTAGAAAAACAGGACTAAAATGATATGAAAATACATGTGCCAGCATTCAGAAAGAAAGCAGGTAAAAACTTAATCCTCCTCTAAAAAGCAATTTCTAAATGTGGATTCAGCAATGAAAATCTATAACCTATCAGTTAGCAGAAGCATTTAGGAATTGCAGGCATAGAGTAGGGAGCAATTATTGCAGTCAGTATTTGACTACCACACAACTACTCAAGTTCAACTAATATGTGTGGTTTTTGTTTTGGGTTTTTTTTGTCACTCTCTTTTTTCTTCCTTTTTCTTTGTTTGCTACTTACAATTGTGAGAGACTGCAATCATGAAGCTTAGTGTTCATTTCAGGAGAAATGCCTGAGGTAGATCTAGGTTCCAGGTGGGTAGGGACAGTGTACGCATTCCACACAGCTCTACCAATACATGTTAAACTCTCCTTTTGATGGTCTTCAGCTGAGACTACACCTAGCCCTTTCACTTACACAGTTTCAGGTCTTAGCTTCTCCTGAGAACAGGTATAGTCAAATTTCCTCTTCCCACAAATCCTGGAAAAAAGGGTACGATGTAAAGTAGGAAATACACAGTTTTGCTGCTAACCCAAACAGAATTATTATCTTGCTACTAAAATATTCTAATCACTGGCAGGAATGATCCAGAAATTATGTGTTTAATATAAGTATACATAAGCCCTACAGCAGATAATCTCAGATGGTGACGATGAAGATCGACAACTTTTTTAGTACTTGTGACCAGCATTGTTCTAGGTGCTATGCATGTATTATTCATTTAATCCTCACACACTTCAAAAAAATCCTTGTCAGGTAAAATTATTTTTATTTCTTCATTTTACACAGGACACTGAGACATAGAAAGAAGCCGGTTAAAGCAATTTTAACATATTTAGTTTATTTAACAGTAAAACATAAAACTTTATACCCGAAAAGTTCAAAGCTTTTGATGAAGGGCCCAAGGGCTGTCACTGACTCTTGGTCTGCTAAGTCACATTACTCTTCCTACCTAAACTGCACCACATCGTATCATCTATTTAAAATCAGTGAGAGTTTAAAGGTTTTGGATTACTTAAAGTCAGTGAGAGATTAAAGAGACTTGCAAAGCAAATTCACTGCAAGATCCTTCCAGTATTTTTACATTCGTCCCCTTCCCCCAACCTGGGCAATCTTACGGGGTTATTTACACATCTATTTAGATTGTAATCTGTTTTAGTGATTCAGTGTTAGAAAGTCTTTCCAAAGCATTCAACTTGGGTTTCATAAAATCAGCGACACTTTATACTTTTTTTATTCCTATTTCATCAGTTTGCATAATTAAATTATAATTGCACATTCAACAGGCATAAACAAACTTGAAAACAAACACAATGACTCTAAGTAAGCATAACATCAGGTAAACAGATAAACAAAATACACCATTTTTCAGAGAGTATCCTATTTGCTTGAATCAGGAATTAGCTAAGATGGCTTCTATTATACTCATATCTTCCCTAACTGCAAATAATACTATTTAATAGGTATATGGGTATATTGGGTTTCTGACAGAATGGAATTACACTTGGAAAATACAATTGATTCTGATAGAGGAGTTCACAATAACACCAAAATTCTATACTAGAAAGGTAACACATTCCTTCTTATCTTCCTTAATTAGGAATCCTGGGAGACTCCTTCACTGATAACACTAGGGTGACAAATTGTATCCCATATTCAATTAAGTACAAGGAAGCCCCTTCCCAAAGCATGAACATACACATTCATGCACACAAAAACTTGTAATTAATCACTGAAGAAATTTAGGTTTTAAGAAAGAAAATTTCTGGGGCGCCTGGGTGGTTCAGTGGGTTAAAGCCTCTGCCTTCGGCTCAGGTCATGATCCCAGGGTCCTGGGATGGAGCCCCGCATCAGGCTCTCTGCTCAGCAGGGAGCCTGCTTCCCCCTCTCTCTCTGCCTGCATCTCTGCCTACTTGTGATCTCTGTCTGTCAAATGAATAAATAAAATCTTTAAAAAAAAAAAAAAAGAAAGAAAATTTCTTCCTACTAGAGGAAAATTCTGAATTTAAAGTTCAGATTCAGCCAGTTACCACTTATTTGATGTGGGTAAAGTCACTTCACCTCCCTGAGCTGCAGTATCTTTATCTGAAAAAGGAGGTCCTCCCCACAGAACTATGGTCAGAATTATATAAAATAAAATATATGAAAACACTCTGCAGACTATCAGTCATCATATACATATAAATTATTATGACTGGAAATCCTAGTTTGTATTTTGGACACAGAACTTCAGAGTCAGGGGAGGTCATTTCACAAATGACGAGGCTGAGAGCCAAAAACCTAAATTACTTTCCTACTTACCGTGGCATGGATGACAGAGCAGAAATAGAGAATTCTTGATTAACCAGGAAAAGAATATCACAGTCATGGGAGTGGGATCAATTGGAGATTCAAGGAAACCAAAGTGCTCAGAATAAACTAATGCTGCAGTGTAGACTGTGAATAGAGATAAATATTTAAAGGCTGAGCAGTTTTATACAATAAGTCCTGGCAGTGACTTTGGTGAAGATATTAGGAAAGAGATTAACAGCAACAAAAAAAGTTGCACTCTACCAAACACATTATTATTTCATCTTATATAACAAAATTTTGATGGCTTGTCAAACTAAAGAAAATAGGGAATTTAAGATAATTCTCTTATTTATGTTATTCCTTTGTACTGGTCAGAATAACTAACCATAGGTTAGGAAGTTAAGATAACAATAGGATGGACGTCAGTGAAGTTCAAGCACTTTAATTGAACTACTTCGGGTACAGTTTGTTTCCCTTTTTCTTTGGCCATTAAGCCAGCAGAGGAAAGTGATCTAACACAGCACCATGGCATGAAGGGACAGACCCTAGAGCCTGTCCCTCTATGATGACTGTTCTTGTGCATCCAGACTGCCTATTGAAACTAACAAGGCCTGCTGCGGCTGCCGAAGAGGATCGTCCAAACTCTGAAAATGAAACACATCACACAAAGGGATGAAAGAATTCTTATTCCACAGGGCTTAGCTTGCAGCTGGTCATGCATGCCAGAGGGATGTGCCATGAGGAGGAGAAAGAAGCTTCCAAAGAGAATGGCTGGGGCAGCCAGTAAAACATTTTGAAATACTTAGGGAACTATTCTTTTGAAACTTAGGCAATAACTAGACTTTTTTAATAGCTGAACTTGAGAGTCAGGGTTTTTTAATCTTTGCAATTTACTTAGATGTGAATATTCTTGCAAGCAAAAGAAACTTAGTTTCTAACTGCTTATACATTTGGGGGGTTCCCCACTCATACTAAGAGATCATACTACATATTGTTTCCCCCTTTGGGATACAGCTCCATGTCACTCTGGAGTTTAACACTGTTTGCAGGAATAGGTGTTGGGTTTTTCTGCAAGTGATGCAAGTATATTGAATAATATGCTTGTTATACAAAATAGTACAGTGGTAAGACCACGGACTTTGAGGTCAGATCAATGGTGACAATGATGAAGCACTCATTATATGGCATCAAGTCTCGTGGGCTCTAACAGAGTAACTTTGCCCACAAAATGTATTACAAATAGAGTTAAGAGTTATAAGAACACTTCCCTGTGGCCACCATTATTCCTGGCCTCTCAACTGGCCTCAGCAAGGCATAATAATGTTTTTCAGGTGCCCTGGCCATGACTGTCTAATGGAGTACCAAAAGCAGTATCTATGCCTTGGAAATTTCGACAAGCCACTGTGAGGCATCAGCCTTCTTATTCTCTGATAAACTTACACTGTCAAAAACACAAATATCTGCCCTCGCTTCCTGACCCTTTTCCACTCCAGTTCCAAAAAGCTCATCTTCCTCTGTTTACTGGATAAAAGTGAGAAACTCCTTTCATCATACATAACAGTACACAAATTAGACTTTGTGATCCATTTTCACCTGTTATACCAATGATTCCAAGTAATTCCACTATAACTAGATGTGTAGCCTTATGAAAGTTACCTCATCTAATTTAGCCTTTGATTCTTCATTGATAAAATGTAAATATCTGCCTTATGAGATTTTTGTGAAAAATAAGATAATATTTACCTCATAGTTCAGTTACCAGCACAAAGAGTGATTCAATAAATAACAGTCATTGTCTGTGCTACTCTCTATAACAGGAGTAAGAAATAGTTTGCATCAGAACTAAAATGAGAAATAGATAATATTAAAAATATTCTCCTACCTTGTCAGGATACTATTGTTGATTTGAACATTCTGTCATTTTTCTTAGGTTAGATCATCCTTCTTAAGAACCATTACTTCCTTAGAGGATTATGCCAAAGTGAATAGAACTCATTGGAAAAAATTATTTCCTTCCACATATTCAACCCATTAGTTCTAATTAATGTCCTTCAGACCACTGTAAACATGTTCTTGTTACAAGTGTCTTAACTTTTCAAAAAGCTACTATTATATTGTATACATAAATGTTGGCACTGGAAGGTTTCCATAATTGTTTTAATGTTTCTTGTCGCCCCTACTCACCACCCCCCCCCCGCACTTCTACCACTGTTTTCACTCTCTCATTAGCTCTTCCAACTCCTCTCAAAAAGAGAAGACTTTTCAATGAGAAGTAGTACTACAAAAATCAAAGTTAAAATATATTTGAGAAAAATTAATTCTCACTCTCAGTCATTCTACATGGACTATCCCACTCAGCTGCACAAAATGAACTTTTAGCCCTGAGTTCATTACCAACAACATATTCTGAAGACAAGAAGAAGCAATCTTTCAGAAAAAGAAAACTAACAGGAAAAGATATTTCATTCCAAAGAAAACGGATTCTGGGAGCCTGGGTGGCTCAGTCAGTGAACCATCTATCTGCCTTCAGCTCAGGTCATGATCCCAGGGTCCTGGGATCAATTTTTGAGTCGGGCTCCCTGTTCTGCAGGGAGTCTTCTTCCCTCTCTGCCCCTTCTCCCACTTGTTTTCTCTCTCTCTATCTCTCTCAAATAAATAAATATTTTTAAAAAGAAAAGGGATTATAATGAGGAAAAATGTATATAAAGAGAGACAATGATATTTGCAGTATAATGGAAAATTATCCCTACATAAGAAAATAAAACCCATAATCCACTTTTCCCTTAAGAATTACAAAATATCTTAAATTCAGGCTCTATTCTAGTAAAAAACGAAAACAGAATTTAGATAAACCCTTACCATTAATTACTTCTTTATATTGTTAATTTTTTTCACAATTTTTACATTAAAATCCTTTAATTAGGTGGCAAAGAAGACAAAATAACCTAATATTTCATTCCAAAGGAATTGATCAACAATTTTTTAAAACAAGTCATTTTTCTCACCATTCCTTTTAGCAGCACCCATCCAAACAATACCCAGATCTTGCCAATGCTCTTTCTTTTCCCACTGTTGTTGCTTAAAATCCTAAGTAATCTAATCAGTTTCAACCGCTAACCTTTTTCATCCATCTTTATGCTTCTAGAGTTATCTTCTTAAAAAATAAAAATATAAAAAATAAATAAACATAAATGCTCAAGGAATTTCCTTTACCTCCTTAAAAATCCTGAGTGGTTTATTATTGAATAAAATCCAAATTCTTGTGTAGTGCTCAAAGTCTTTCACAGTATGGCACAAAACTACAAATTGTATTAATTAAATTGAAAGTAAAAGATATCCATTAACTGGATGCTATGTGCCAGACTCCAAAGAGTAGTGGGTTGGTAGTGGAGATAAAAATGAAGCAGACGTAGCGCCTGAGCTCACAGAAGCCAGTGTGATAAGGACACAGATAAGCTAACTAAAAATTGTAATGCAGTGTAGTGAGTACAGAACAAAGTAACCAACTACATGATGCTAACATAATTAGATGATAGGTCCCAAACTCAAGGAGGAGAAAAGTGAAAGTAGTATGTTAGTCTTCTGCTTCTGAAGATGATGAAATAACAGAAACAGGACTTAATCTCCTGCCTCAAACTACTACAAACCAGACAAAATAATGGTTTTGGACAACAGGCATCACATGTCAAGGTCAGCCCTACAACTGCTATAGCTTACTGTCCAGAGAGAGTTACCAGACTACATCTGAGAAAGAGAGAACATGAACAGATCCTGCTTTGCCCAGGACCATGCTGTTAACAAGCCCAGCTGGGCTTCAGAAATGAGTCTCTGGTTGCAAAGTCCCTAAGTTTTATTTTTAACTTCTCTACCACTTTTAAATCTTTGCTTAGACCATTTGCTCAACCTAGAAATCATTTCATCCCTACCCTTATATTCTTCCTTGCCCTATAGAACTCATGCTTCAAGGTTTTAGTTTAAACATTACTTCATCGAACAAAGCGCCTCTAATTCATTCCCCCAGCCACAGTGAAAATTACTGTTATCATCTTCTACAATACTGCATTACTTTGTTTTTTGTTTGTTTCCTTGTTTGTTTTAAAAATTTTATTTGTTTATTTGAGAGACAGAGTGAGTGAAAGAGCAAGCACATGAGCCGGGGCCGAAGCTGAGGGAGAAACAGGCTCCCTTGCTAAGCAGGAAGCCCAATGTGGGACTTGATCCTAGGACCCTGGGTCCTAGCCTGGGTTGAAGACAGATTCTTAACTGACTGAGTCACCCAGGTGCCCTTGCACTACCTTGTTTTTATTGTTTTTCAGCATTAATATTAATTCTGTTCTACATAATAATAATACTAATGCTAACCAACATTATTGAGGGCTTATGTTATAGCCCTAAATTCTGTGCCTATACCCAATCACTGAATCCTTAGGACAATCCTAAACAGTAGATACTATTTTCAGCCTCATTTTGTAGGTAAAGAAACTGAAATACAGATAGGCTAAATAACTCACCTAAAGTTACACAACTAGTGTCAGAACAGGGATTCAATCCAAATAATCTGGCTCCAAAATCCTTGCACATAACCCTCTGTTTCCTGTCTGAACAGCCTACTAGACTTCTTGAATAGGGATAGTTCATGTAACTAATCTTGCTATTTGTATATTTCATACTACCTGGAACTACCCAAATATATACTCCATGTTATTTTCCATATGAATGAATGAACAAAGGAGCTCTTTGGGGCTGTGGAGGAGTAATTACACTAAGTGCTAAGCCAGAACTTCAGAAAACTCTAACCTATGGACAAAATGTACCTATAATTCTTTGAGAGAAATCATTCTTCATTCTTGCATCTCCTAAGAAATCTCATCCACAAGCATAAAAGCTTTTGCATCCTCCAGCTATGGAGTTCTTACTACCCACCTTAGCCAATTTCAAAATTGAAAAACTGTATAAAATATATTATTTTATGTTTATTTTTAATGACCATGATGAGACATGTTTCCTAAATTTATTCTAAGCATAGAACAACACTCCTAGTAAGATTATATCCCGTTGGAAAATATGTATGTGGGGGTGAGAGTGAAAAGCCAGCCAAGGTAATAATAAAATAAAAATAACAAAAACAACTACCATATTCAAACACTTACCATGAGCCAGGCGCCTGCCTTATCATCATCATTATTAACAGCATTATAATGCCAGTGCATTATCCCATTTAACACTCAAAACAATCATGAGGT
Source organism: Enhydra lutris kenyoni (assembly GCF_002288905.1). Taxonomy (NCBI): domain Eukaryota; kingdom Metazoa; phylum Chordata; class Mammalia; order Carnivora; family Mustelidae; genus Enhydra; species Enhydra lutris. Next base: position 53,009,307 of record NW_019154086.1, on the reverse strand, counting down.
AGGAATAAAATGAGCCCTGAAATTCTGGCATTTTTGTTTCTTAGCAATAGACTGTGTCAGATGAATTAAGAGTATATTTGCTAAGTTAGTATCCATTTTACTAAATTATAGTAGATGCTGAGAAATCATGGGACAATTAGAATGAACTACATTATTATTATCTTTATCATTATTGTTTTATTGTATTATTATTGTTTTTCATCAACTTCATGACAAGTATTATATAATGGGCTGGCAAACATTATTATTCTCCTTACATCAGTAATATATGTTCCACATTTACTCCACAAAATTTCATTCACAAGTTAGTGCACTGTTTACTAAATAATGTTGCCAGATTCTTGAGGGAGAACATAATGGTTACAGGACTTTAAATTAGATGTTCACATCCACTTAGGTAGTTAATAAGTGTTAGAATCAATGTACTCCATGAATTGATTTGAATAATCACTCTAGATGATCAAGAAGTTCCCTCACTTACCCTCCAGGGCTAAGGAGTCTTACATGCAATAATCATAATTAAAGCAGAATCAATGGAAATATACATGCACAGCTATAAAATACCTTAACTTCAGAATTAATCTTTGGCTCCTAAGTATCTTAAATAACCAAGGTTTATCAGAAAGTTGAAGTTTTTTTTTTTTCATTTCTTTAACTCACCCTATTCTTGTAGTAAAAATCGATATGATAAACCTTCAATAATCCAATAACATATTAACCATACCTGAATAATAATGATGATAATGTTATATTATATTATGACACATCACATTATGATATATCACATTACATTATGTTATTAATAGATATCAGTAACTGAGTACCAACTATATGTTGGGCAAAATATTAGATGCTTTACTATATGATCTCGTTTAGTCTCCATCAGTCTGGGGGTTTGGAGTTTTCTCATCTGTGTTCTATATAGAGTAAAATGGCTTAGAATAAGTTGTCCATCATCTCATAGACACTGTTCTAGAAGCAGGGCTCAAACCCACCTCAGACTACTATAAGTAATAAGAGAATTTTGCAAAGTGGAAGTTTGCAAAATTAATATACAAAAATCAATAGCCTTCCTATAAAAAAAACAAAAAGCCACTTAGAAAATGTTATAGAAGAGAAGACTCTGTTTAGGACGGCAAGTTTGTAAAAAAAAATTAATAAATAGCCAGTTACATAAATTAATAGAACACTAAGGAAAAAACTTAGTATCGAATTTTTAAGACCACTATAAGGAGAAAAAAGTACAACACTTTTGAAAGACACTAAAGCTACCGAACAAATGGAAAGAAGCAGGTCTTGAATAAGAGGACTCAACCCTATAAAAATATTCATTGCCCTTATGTTAATTCATGAATTTAAAATAATTCCAATAAAAATGCCATCAAGATTTTCCCCCCTTCAAGGCCTGCTACCTGATTATAAAGTTCATCTGGAATAAGAAGAAAGCAAGAAAGCCAGGACTTCCCTGAAAAAGAAGTGTGCTGATGGGGGTGAGGAAGGAGGCTAACACTTCAGATATTAACACATAATCTAAAACCTCTATAATTTAAATAATGTAATAATGGCATATGAACAGACAGACCCATGGCAGAGAATAGAAAATCTAAAAATATGTATGACTGTATAGGAAAATTTCCAATAGGAAACCATGCAAGTACTGGAAGAAAGCGTCAATGAATTCCTTTACAAACTGCAAGTGGGCAAAATTTGTAATAAAATTATGTCTCAATAACATAAGTCCCAAGAAAGTCAAGTAAGTATTATTAATGGCAAATGCCTCTCTTGGTGAGATGATCAACATTGTTGTGGACTGTATGGATGGAATCTCTGGGAATCACAGAAATTAGAGAATTGTTCAATACAATAAACTCTAATACCTTCTCATTCTTCACCACCATTTTTAAACTCTAGCAGAAAGATTTTTATTAATATAACCAAAACCTGGGAGAAAGAACCTAACCACATCTGTTGGATTTAGCTGGAAGTAAAATGCACCACCCCATATGCCAATTCATATCCAAGACTTTCTGGATTTCAGCACTGGACTTACTTTTAAAATGGATTACATTCTGAATACCTTAACCCACTACTTCTATGAACAAATGTGTAAGTAATTTCTATGTGCTACAGGGGAAGAGCCCTTAATAGATATTTACACTTATCCTATAATTAAAAATAATAATGATGCAAATGTATGCCAAAGCTCTGTAAACTGAATCTTCAAAAAATTTGTTGTGGAGAAGGACCCCTGGTGTCCAGCTGGATTCAAGCCAGTCTATAGTGTGGCTGTTGACTGCATAGCATTTGAGTCCATGATGAGACAGCATCTTTGCTTACTTCCGGATTTTTACTTCACTATCAAAGATGTCAAACCTCTAAAATTTGTAAAGATGACGTTAAGAAAGGAATATCTTGGTTGTTTTACATGTTTCCCAATAAACATTTTGAGTAGCATAACATAGATTCTTTGGACACCAAATGCTCCATGACTGACTGGTAGGAATGCATCTCAGACACAATAGTTAACAGTGTCTGATTGTTAACTCCAGAACATATAGATAATACCTACATCTATAAAAATGAGTTCTATCTCCACAACTAGCTTCTGAAAAGCTTTTTAAAAAACAACATAAAAAATGGTACATTGGCAAAAGACATGATCACAGCCTTGCTGTACACTAACATTGCCTTGCAAATGAAAACCTGCGGTATTCCTTATGATCAGGGTTTCACCCATTTATTTGGTTAATCATTCAAATGGCTAAACAGACCTCTAATTTGAAAATAAAAACCAATTGATGCAATCACAAACAAGTTCTAAAATTGCGGTTTATAAAAATTGAAATCTTGTTCTAAGCCAAAACACACACACAGTTACCTTTTCCTAATCAGAGCATTCATTTCTCCTCATTATGATCTCACAAGCACATTAAAATCTTATTAACATTAATTACTTCTGAGCGCCTATGCATGAGCAGTGACAGTTGTGAGCGTGCGTGTGTCTGGATCATATCTACATTTATATACCTTGCTGCACTTTGCTTATACAACATGTGAAAATATTTCTGCTAACACCAATTAGCTAATTTCACACACACACAAATAGTAAACTGCTGTCTCACTGCAGAGCCCACCAGAGACCCGTAAACATATGGACAAATGGACAAGAAAGGAAACAGAAACACCTCTTGAATGTGAGAAATAAAAAGCCTTATACTTGAGTCTTAATTCTTGAGGTACAAACAAGTTGAAAGAATAAAAATAACAAAAAATTAAAAATCATTAAAAAATTTACAAACAAAGCATTATATTTTTCACCCAGATGGATTCAATGATAAAAATGATAGACACAAAGAAAAACCGGCAAGCAAAAAGCAGCTGACACAGGAGAGATAGAAAGAGACAGATAAACAAAGAGACGGAAGTGAAAGTGTCCTTCTTTACATGTGTACACATGCACACACACACACACACACACACATCTGCTCCACATAATTATACTTAATTTGAACGAAAACAGTATAAACTTTACACTGACCATAAGGTAAGAATAATAGCAAACCACACCTCAAAATCAAACAGGTCTATCTATACAAGCAAATAAAATTCCTGCTCAACCCAAATGATTTATGAATTCTACTTATACCAAGAACGTTGTATATAGGAACCATTCATCCCTACAACAGAAACAGTCAAAGTGCAGCAAAGTAGGCAATTATAGCCACAAAACCACATGTAATCCTTGTCTCCTTTCTTCACACTCTCCTCTCAACATGCATCTATTTTACCATTCAACGTACATTCTACCAAATTTTCCTTCTTTCCCCCATCATCCGTCCTTTAGGAGGAATTTTCATAAAGAATTAACCACTGATCATTACAGCCACATTTTCTTGTGGATCCATGTGTCTATCTTCTCTTCACAGCCTAATAGTTTATATAAATCCAAAGCCCTATGAAATACCATTGTATCTATATCCACACATTCTACCCTGAGTCTTTCTGCCATCTTTAATTTCTTTGTTACTACTGACCACTATACCAACACTATATCATTTTCCCAAAGAAAATATTTCAAAATTCCTATGGAAGATAGAAGGCATTAGCCAAAAAAAAAAAAAAAAAAGTTCATATTTAGTTCCATAATGACTTCTCCAGTCATCAAAAAATATTTAATTTCATTGGATCACAATACCTATGTTTGCAGGAAAAGAGAAATAATATAACTTAATCCTAAGAGTATTTTAACAATTGATTGTACTCATTAAATGATTTTTAGAATGTTTCACTAAGAATGAAATATAGAATGAATAGGAGATGCTCAACCATCCAGCACAATTAATGCTCCAGTCAATTTAAGCAGGTATAGCTCATTCTAAAATTCCAATGTTCTACCTATTGTCTAGCAGCCTCATTGGTCTATTATGGGGGCCAATGACATATAGCAATACAAGTGTGCACTCTACAGGTATGCTGTATAACAAAGGTCTTAGTGCATATTAGAGAAGAAATGGTAGAGACTAGATTTTTGAATCTTTATGAAATAGTATTTAAAATATATGATACTAGTATCAATAAAAAGTTTAAATGGTAGCCGAGAATATTGAATTTTAATTTAATATTTTATTTATTTTAATTTAATGTTGTTATTCAACATGCTCATAACTCAGAACAAAATTTAGTGGACATTCTTTAGGAAACTTAAAACATGCTAATATAAACATCATAGCAAATGAAGTGTTAAAAGTTTTTTTCTTTATAGAAACTAGAGGATAATAAAATAAGGCTGAATACAGCAAAATGGTACTTAAAGATGAACAGGAGTTATTTCAAGTAATTACCAACTAGCCATAAGAGTTTAAAATAAAATAAAATGATCATCCCTATGAAGTTTACATAGACTTTATATTTGTCAATAGCCGCTATTATAGTACCATTTATCACTTGCAAATATTCTGACTTACCAGATTTATCAAACAGAATCAAGTGCACTCTTTACAAGAAACTCTAGAGAACTGACAAAACAAAAAATTGAAACCTAAAAATCTAGTGGTTGCCTATCAGAACACAAGAGAATGTGTTATGCTTTAAAAATATATTCATTTTTAATTAATAAATTAAATATTTGCTTATAGGTCATTGATAACAGAATCTGGGAATCAGAAAGTATTAGAAATCCAAATGAAGATCAATTTGATTTTATTTTTAAACCTTCAAATTTACAGATCACTAGAAAAATATGAGATATTTCAAAAAATCAATTTACATTGATATTTTTAAGAAAATATTGCATTAATGTAGACCCCTAATGATCAGAAAAGTATGGAAAAAGAGGAGGCAGGAAAGAAATAATTTTGGGTAGACACCAAAAAAACCCCACAATGCTAAATATTATCAGTTTGCATGTTGCAGATAGCTTGACAATGATCAACTGACATATGACCACGACAGAACTAGCAAAAAGTGCAAAAATAGGTTGAGACTTAGGACCCACCTCCTTCTCATAAATACCACATCACAAACTGCAAAGATTAGGTGGCCAAATTTCAACATCAAAGGTATACTTGGCATTTGAACCAGATCTAAGAATTATGGCCTTTGTCTTCCAGTAAAAGCTAATAAGCTGAGATTTACTTAACTCTTTCCTGTTGTTGTTTTTTTTTTTCTTGAGCTTCTCAAGGATTACTGAAATTGAAGACTACATATGAAAAAGATAGTTCATCATTTCCAAAAAAGATATTCATCCAGATTGCCCTCCAATCCGTGAAATCTGAGATGCCTAAGGAGTCTTCTTTGTGAAAGCCTTACAAATATATCCAAAGATGGTGAGTCCCATATGGCTCTGATAAATGAAACCCGTTATTGTGAATTTCAAGCTCTTCTTTAAAACAAAACACTACTGGGTAAATTTGGTGCTCATGAAATAAAGCACTAATTGCGTGGCCTAACAACACTCTGAATCCTCTCCCTAGCAGACATTTTAAGTTGTGCCAAATTGGTTTTGGGATGTGAACAAATATCCTGGAGCCAGACTCTCACATGCACGCACTACTCCCTGGAAGTAAGTTGGACACTCTTGGAAATTGCATTAACTCTTTCAGGCCACCAGGGAACCTAACTCTCACTAAAAGAAAGGCCTCTTTTAAGATGAAAACAAGTCATTCAGTCTAAAGTTAAACCCAAGTAAACGGTGAAATAGCAAAAACTGATTTGGGGCCATTTTGACACTAATATAGCCATAGATATTATATTGCCCCTACACCCTAATGGATGCTTATTCAAATGTATCCAGAAAATCTTATTCCTCATTTTCTATGTGTGCATAATTTCTAAGACATTAATAAGAGTTGTGTGCATTCAGGAGAGGAGAATTCATTTTAAGCTTAATATGCCACATTTGCCTCAGGCACAGTGATAAGAAACTTTTGTTTCTTTGGTAACCACTTTCACCTTATTAGAACAGAAAACTTCTTGACTTTGTGTCTCACCATATGAAATATAATTTCCATACCGTAATTTTTTCTATAGTCTTTCCATCCTGTTTCAGAAGGATGACTACAAATCTTGAACTGCGTATTTAAATGGTAATTAATCTATTCCCATCTCTCTCTCACCCAAATTTAGGAACTAATAAAAAACAATTTTTTTAAAAAATTAAAAGCACCTACAGGTAAAAATATATTGTAACTACCAGCTTCTTCTTTCTTTCTTTCTTTCTTTTCTTTCTTTCTTCTTCTTATTCTTTTTTTTTTTTTTCTACTCTTAATTTGTTCAGGAGCAAAGTAATTTCTTAGGAACAAGTTATTATATTTTTAAGGAATTTTAATTAAGCATGTTATTTGCAGTATCCTGAAAACAGCATTTCCCCTTTTAGCTCATTGATAAATATCCTGAGTTATACGTGTCCTAAAGATGATCCAAACTCCACTATTATTTTAGACTTCTAGGTTACCGTCATTCTGTGGCTGCCACTCTCCCCTTTCATCTGAAGTTTTAATAAAGACGTATATAAAAGAAAAATTACTTTTGGGGGGTAAGAAATAACTAAATACCTATGAAGAAGGTTTTTTCCTAACCACTTCTAGTTTAAGCCTTCAGCAATATATTTCCTAGAGAACCATATTTCATTTCCTGCCAATTGGGGTGTATTTAAGAATATTTTTAAAAGCCTATGTTCCATTTCTAACAAAGCTTGATATTCTAGCAATTAGCCTGTGTGTGCTGCTGCCAAAGGCTCTGTTACTAAGATATAAACAATAACAACTTTACCAGACCCTAAAAGGAAATAAGCTGCTATTTACAAGTAGATAGGACATATTTGGTGAATCAAATGTGTAGCTTCTTCTGACTTCATTTACTTCAAACTGCAATTCCTAGAATAGAACCCAAGTTTGCAGCTGTGTCAACATAACGACATATACCTTACTTACACTGAAGTATTGATACTCTGAATAATTCTTAAAATATTTCCAAATAAAAATTCACAGGATTTGTTAGTGCACTGGTACTTGTTTGTAATGGGTCTGATATCATTATATTACTTCTGTGCTCTGTTGGATACTTGTTCAGTTATTTGCAAATAACCAAAGACAACTCATTTTTTAGTTGAGCTTGTTTGGAATCTAGAACCATATTAATGACATTAGAAGGTAGTTGGTTATACTCAACAGGCACCTCAACATCAAAAGATTTTTATCTATTTTTAAAGGAACTATTTATTATATCAGTGAAAAATTGACTCTATCCATACCCACCATGTCAGCAAAGTGATACGAGGGCCAAGAAGCAATTTTCCCATGGGGTCCAAACAGAGGGGTATTTGGGGGTGTTATAAACCCTTTATGGAAGGCTAAGGTTGTGATTCATATTTCTACCAAGGTCTCTTTTTTCACCCTAAATTCATATAATGACATCAATTTAGGAGAAAAGGTATTAAAATGTAGCATATGTTCACTTCAAAATCCTATGATATATTGTAATTAGGACTTTTAAAAATAATGGCCTTAGTAGTATCCTTATATATTTTGTTGTTGTTTTTATTTTAATTCCAATATAGTTAAATACAGTGTTACATTAGTTTCAAGTGTACACTATAATGATTTAACAGTTCTATACATTACTCAGTGCTCATGACAATAAGTGTACTTGTATGCTTAGATTTCTTTCTCTTTATCTTTTGTGTATTTACTATATGTAAATGTATACTTCATGGTATCTCACAAAAGATAAGGAGAAAGGAATGTAAGTATACAACTAAAATCAAGCCACAAAGAAAGAGCAAGAGAAGAAAAAAGAAATAAAGAACTACAAAAATAGCTAGAGATAATTAACAAAATGGCAATAAGCACACATCTATCAATAATTACTTTAAATGTAAATGGACTAAATTCTCCAATCAAAAGACACAGAGTAGCTGAATGGATTAAGAAAACAAGACCCATCTACAGGCTATCTACAAAAAATTCACTTTAGATGTAAGGATACACATAGATGGAAAGTGAAGGGATGGAAAAAGATATTCCATGCAAATAGAAACCAAAAGAAAGCTGGAGTAACTATACTAATAGCAGACAAAATATACTTTGAAACAAAGACTATAATAAGAGACAAAGAGGGGCATTACATAATGATAAAAGGGTCAATCCACCAAGAAAATATAACAGTTGTAAATATTTATGTATCCAACATAGTAACCCTAAATACATAAAGCAAATATTAACAGACCTTAAGGGAGAAATAGACAACAATACAATAACAGTAGGGGACTTTAATACCCCACTTACATCAAAGGATAGATCATTCAGATAGAAAATTAATAAGGAAACACTGGCCATAAATGACACATTAGACCTGATGAAGTTAATGGATATTTATTGAGCATCCCATCCAAAAGCAACAGAATACACATTCTTCTCAAGCACACATGAAATATTTTCTGAGATAGATAATATGTTAAGACATAAAACAAGTCTTAATAAAATTAAGAGGATTGAAATCCTATTAAGAATCTTTTCTGACCATAATGGTATGAAGCTAGAAAGTAATTACACAAAGAAAACTAGAACATTCACAAATATCTGCAGGTTAAACAACATGCTACTGGATCACCCAGTAGGTCAAAGAAGAAATCAAAAGAGATATAAACAAATACCATGAGGCAGCTGAAAGTGGAATGTAACATATAAAAATTTATGCAATGCTGTAAGAGCAGTTCTAATAGGGAAGTCATAGCAATAAATGCATACCTTAAGAAACAAGAGGAGTCTCAAATAAACAACTTAACTTTATACCTCAAGTAATTAGAAAAAAGAATAAGCAAAATTAGAAGAAAAGAAGTAACCAAGATCGGAGCAGAAATAAATGAAACAGACCTGAAGAAAACAATATAAAAGATCAACTGAACTCTAAGCTGGCTCTTTGAAAAGATAAACAAAATTGACAAACTTTTAGCTAGGTTCACCAAGAAAGAGAGGATTCAAATAAATAAAATCAGAAATGAACGAGGAGATGTTACAACTGATAGCACAGAAATACAAAAGATCGTAAGAGACTACTTTTGAACAATTATATGCTAACAAACTGTGCTACCTATAAGAGATGTATAAATTCCTAAAAACATACAACCTATCGACACTGAAGCATGATGAAATAAAAAATCTCAATAGACTCATTACTAGCAAAGAAACCAAATTAGTAATCAAAAATGTCCCCAGAAACAAAGTTTAAGACGAGAAAGCTTCAGCGGTGAATCTATAAAACACTCAGAGATGAATTAATGCCAATCCTCCTCAAACTCTTCCAATAACATAGGAAGATAACTCTTCCAGACTCATTATATAAGGCCAGCATTACCTTAATACAAAAACCAGACAAAAATGGCACAAGAAAAGAGTATTATAGGTCAATATCCCTGATGAACATAGATGTAAAATTCCTCAACAAAATATTAGCAAACCAAATTCAACAATACACTAAAAGGATCATACATCATGGTCAAGGGAGATTTATTCAAGGGATTCAAGGATATTTCAACATCTGCAAATCAGTCAATGTGATATACAACAGTAACAAAAGATAAAAATCATATGCTTATCTCATAGATACAGAAAAAGCATTTGACAATATTCAACATTCATTTATAATTAAAAAAAAAAAACCCTCTCAACGAAGTGGGTATACAGGGAACATACATCAACATAATATATAGTATGACAAACCCACAGCTAACATCATAAAGTTTTTCCACTGAGATCACAAATAAGACCGGGGTGCCTACTCTCACCACTTTTATTCAATATAATACTGGAAGTCCTAGTCATAGCAATGAGGAAATAAAAAGAAATAAAAGGCATCCAAATTGGAAAGGAAGAAGTAAAACTGTCACTATTTGCAAATGACATCATAGAAAAGCCCTAAAGAAAGCCCTAAAGACGTCATCAAAAATCTGTCAGAATTGGGGCATCTGGGTGGCACAGTCAGTTAAATGGCCAACTCTTGGTTTCAGATCAGGTCTCCATCTCAGGGTCATGAGATTGAGCCCGGAGTCAGGTTGTGCGCTCAGTGTGGTCTCCTTAAGACTCTCTCCCTCTTCTTCCCCGTCACCTCTTCTACCCTGCGTGCTCTCTCTCTCTCTCAAATAAATACATATATATTTCTAAAAAACTGTCAGAGTTCAAACAAATTCAGTAAAGTTGCAGAATATAAATCAGCACACAAAAATCTAATGCATTTCTATACATGAATAATGACATATCAGAATGAGAAATTAAGAAAACAATCTCATTTAAAATTGTAGAAAAAATATCCAGGAATAAATTTAATCCAGGGGGTGAAAGATCTATAAGTTGAAACTATAAGGCATTAATGAAAGAAACTTATGAAGAAACAAATTGAAAGATATTCCATGCTTACAGAGTGGAAGAATTAGTACTGTTAAAATGCCCGTACCCATTCAAAGGATATACAGATTCAGTGTAATCCTTATTGAAATTCCAATGGCATATTCCACAAAAATATAACAAATATCCTAAAATTTGAATGGAATCATAAAACACCCTGAAAATCAAAGCAATTTTGAGAAAGAGGAACAAAGCTAGAGGCATCATGCTTCTCAATTTCAAACTATATTACTAAGCTATAGTAATTAAAACAGTATTATATTGGCTTAAAAATCGACACATAGATCAACAGAACAGAACAGGGAAACTACATATATATAACCTACATCTATATAATCAATTAATTTACAACAAAGGAGCCAAGAATATATAATAAGGAACGGAGAATCTCTTCAATAAATGGAACTGAGAAAACTGGACGTATGCTAAAGGATAAAACTGGACACGATCATACACCATATATAAAAATTAACTCAAAATGGAATAAAGACTTGAACATAAGACCTGAAACCATAAAACTCCTAGAATAAAACATAAGCGGTAAACTTCCTGACATTAGTCTTGGTAATGATTTTTAATGTGACACCAAAAGCAAAACCACCAAAAGCAGAAATAGGTGGGACTATGTCAAATTAAAGAACTTCTGCACAGCAAAGGAAACCATCAACAAAATGAAAACACAACTTACTGAATGGTAGAAAATATTTGTAAACCATGTATCTGCTAAGGGGTTAATACCCAAAATATATAAAGAACTCAATAGCAAAACAAAAAAAAAAAAAACAAAAAACAAACAAAAAACCCTAAATAATCTGATTAAAAAATGGGCAGAAGATCTAAATATAAACATTTTTCCAAAGAAGATACACAGATGGCCATCAGGTACATGAAAAGATGCTCTACATCATTAAACATCAGGAAAATATAACTCAAAACCACAATGAGATATCGCCTCACATTGGTTAGAATGGCTATAATCAAAAAGACTACAAATAATTGTTAGCAAGATGTGGAGAAAAGGGAACCCTGGCATACCGTTGCTGGGAATGTAAATTGGTACATCCATTATGAAAAACAGTACGGAATTTCCTCAAATAAATGAAAATTGAACTACAATAATATGATCCAGTAATTCTACTTCTGAGTATTCATTCAAGGAAAATGAAAACACTAATTCAAACAAGCACCCCCGTGTTCACTGCAACGTTACTTACATTAGCCAAGATATGGAAACAATCTAAGGGTCCATCAATGAAAGTGAATAAAGAGGATGTGATATATGTAAATGTGTATGCGAACATATATTCATTATTTGGCCACAAAATATGAAATTGTGCCATTTAAGACAACATGAATAAACCCATAGGGCATTATACTAAGTGAAATAAGTTGGGCAGAGAAAGATAAATACTATATGATCTCTCTTACAAGTGGAATCTAAAAAAAAATTCTTAAATAAAAAAAAACTAAGCTTATAGATAGAACAGATTGGTGGTTGACAAAAGTGGGGCTGGCAGGGAGAAATGGTTAAACTATTTTTGCTTTGTTGTTGTTGTTGTTTAAATAAACTGAAAAATAATTTTTAAAAACGTATGGAAATCTGAATAAACCATTGATATTAGTTAATAATAATATATCAATATCTGTTCATTAATTTTATTTTTTTTTAAAGATTTTTTATTTATTTGACAGACAGAGATCACAATTAGGCAGAGAGGCAGGCAGAGAGAGAGGAAGGGAAGCAGGCTCTCTGCTGAGCAGAGAGCCTGACGCGGGCGCTCGATCCCAGGACCCTGGGAACATGACCTGAGCGGAAGGCAGAGGCTTTAACCCACTGAGCCACCCAGGCGCCCCTGTTCATTAATTTTAAAAAATGGATTGTATTAATGTAAATATTACTAAAGGTGAATCCATGGTTGAGAGGGCTAATAACATGCAGATCCTGTACTATCTGCTCAAAATTTTTTTTTTTTGTAAATCTAAAAACAGAAAAAAAAAATAAATAAACCAATGGCCTATCTTTTATTAGGTGCCCACCACATTTTTACATGTTTAGAAGTATGCCATGAGCTCTGAACTAATTTATTCAAACCATTTTTTTTTCTGTTCCATGTTCATTAGCCACATACACCAATAAAATAGAGGCAGAAAGCTTAACAAAATAAACACCGTCCTTATAGGTCAGCTAGTTCTAAATGGTCTTAATAGTCAAAATATACCTGTTCAACCAGCTTCTAAACCTGAAATTACAAGCAGAATGCTTTTTTAGACGTTAAAAAATAGTAGCAGCAAAATAAATAAATAAATAAATAAATAAAAAGAGGGGAAAGTAAAAGGGAATAGGGATATTAAAAAGAAAGCTTTAGGAGCGTCTGGGTGGCTCAGTAGGTTACGCCTCTGCTTTGGGCCCAGGTCATGATCTGAGGGTTCTGGGATCCAGCCCTGCATGGGGCTCTCTGCTCAGTAGGGAGCCTGCTTCCCACCCCTCTCTCTGCCTGCCTATCTCTGCCTACTTGTGATTTCTATCAAATGAATAAACAAAATATTTTAAAAAATAAATAAAAAATAAAAGGAAAGCTTGATCTACAGAGAAAGTGCACTGACCAATTGTCTTATTAAAGCAATGAGTAACCTAGTTCCCAGGACTGACTTCAACACTGAAAACTACTGTGTAAATTTAGCCAACTTATTTAACCTCTATTGGCATCTAGTTCCTAATCTGTAAAACAGGGGTAAATTTCAGATACCAACTGCTTTCTGTAGCCCTACACTGGCTAGGATCTTTTAAAATTTATTCCCTGAGCCAAAACCTCACCCACATGCCATCCGTTACTTTCCCTCCTTTTTCCTGTCTCCTTTGCCTCTGCAGAGAAATAAAATTAGCAGTCAAAATTAAACAAGCCCAGTGGGCAAGACAGGCTTTAGTTTAAGGAAAAGGATGGAGTAAGTTGTGTGAAACTGCTTACTTGGCCCCAAAAGGTTCATTGTTGGGATATTACCTCCCACAACTAGCTCCACTGGAATTTTTCTCAGGAAAATGGAGAACTGTTTTAAGATAGACATGCCCTTTAAGCTGGTCTCAAATCAAAATAAATTTAGGATATTCAAAAACACCCTACAGGATTTTCCCTGTGGAGTCTAAATAAATCACTGACCAAATTTTCCAATTTATGCTCTGCTGCTAAATGGGACTTTTAAAAAATCATGTTTAATTTCTACATATGAAAAAGAAGTATAGGTAAATTTCTTCACTATATATCTTCACCCTTCTTTCTTTACGGGAGCATTCATTAACTTTATAAAGTAAAAGAATGCCATTTGGGAAAAGACTATCCTTAGAGAAGAAAGTTAAAATAGAATCCAAATTTCCAGTAAACTCGAAAGTCAACTAAAGACAACACTATATCCCCTGGATAGTGGGTCTTTTTTAAAAAATGTATCTTTTAAAATATAATTACAGAGGCATTAAGTATATATCCCAAATATATGCATATTAAACTTTATAAAATCGTAATTAGTTTTACACCTAAAAATGGATTTCAGAACTCCTTTAAATTATTAATACTTATGTATTTAAAATACTATTAAATCTAAAAAATGTATACATAACATTTTTAACAATTCCTTTACTTAGTAAATGAGAAATTGTATTATTTTATACACTATACTATGTACCTAGGCTGTCATTTTATACTATGAGTTGTATAGTTTTTTAAAACTTTTTTTTTTAAAGGGGAACATCAAAAATGCTCAGGAATCAGTTTTTAGATTTTAGGAATCATTGTGACATTGAAACTATTTATATTTGATTTGGATTTATAAATTATTTTAAGACCAACAACAATGGCTATGCTATGAAATTATTGTGTTTCCTGGCATGTCATAATAGATAGGATTAAAATTTTCATTCAGATGATCTGTTCCATCCAAGAGTTTCAACTCTCAAATAAAAATATGAACAAAAGATTGTTTACTTCAGTAGACTTTCCCTAAAGTATTAGGTATTAACACCAAACTTTACAAGACTCAAAAAAAAAAAAAAAAGTTACTGGATTAAGTGTGGGAAAATTGTTTGTTCCCTAGTAATGAAATGAACTTAAGTCCCACAAAGTTTAATTAGTATTTAGTGGTTTACACTTACCAAACAGAGAAACAGCCTGACTCTGAAGGTTAACTGCACAGTCAGAAATTACATATACTGGTGGTTAAGAGCACCAACTGCTGTCAAATGTAGATTGAACTAGAGTTCAAACCTGGTTCTTTTTTTTTTTTTTTTTTAAGATTTTATTTATTATTTATTTGACAGAGAGAGATCACAAGTAGGCAGAGAGGCAGGTAGAGAGAGAGAGAGGGAAGCAGGCTCCCCGCTGATCAGAGAGCCTGATGCAGGATTCGATCCCAGGACTCCCGAGATCATGACCTGAGCCGAAGGCAGTGGCTTAACCCACTGAGCCACCCAGGCACCCTCAAACCTAGTTCTGCCACTTACTAGACTACAATCTTCAGTAAGTCACTTAACCATCCCAATTCTGGCTTTCCTCATCTGCAAACTGGGTTAAGAAACTCCTCATAGCGAAGGTATGGGGATTAAAGGAGATCCCACAGACACTGTTCTTTAACAGATCAATAATTATGATTATGATTACTACTTAGACCCCTTCTGACCACTCAGAAAACCTGAACTTTACCTCTGGTTAAAAGTTATTTCTCAATGGCAGAAAAAGAAAAAAAAATATATTATCAATTAATTTTACATGGTGAAAGTAATAATTATTATACTGTAACAGTAATACACTTTGTGGCCCTCAAGGCTAGACATTATCATTTAACATAAAAGGAACTTGGTAAAGATTTATTGATTGGGGGAAAATAATATGATATAGTAGAAAAGAGTATTGGCTCTGAATCCGGCTTTGATGTTTAACAGCTGTGTGAAACTTGCTACCTATTCTATGAGCTTCACTCTTTGCTTGCTTTTTGGTTTTCGTGGGGGCTTTTTGTCTGCAACAGAGGCAGAAAACCAGGGTATACAACCGAATTATTGTAAAGACTAAATGAAGTAATTTATGTGAAAGGGTCTCATTAACTTCTTTTTTCCTTAACTCTAGGGCTATAGGGACAAGAGTGGTAATTGTTTCTCAAGGCTGAACTTTTCTTACACAGCTGTATCAACTTTGTTCTTCTATGTAAAATGAGATTATACTTCATTAGAGAATAATGTGAATTACGAGAATGAACTCAGGTGCAACGGTAAATATGGTTGAACAATACACCATAAAAACAAGAGCAGGGATTCCCAAACTTTGCAATTTTATTAGAATCTATCAAGTAGTTTTTATAAAATATTGATGCCCAAATCTAGATCTAAAGATTCTGATTTAGGATATCTGGGAGTATAAGCTAAAAACCTGTTCATTTAAAAAGGCCCCAGCTGATTACGATGTACAACAGCCAAGAAAAGTAGTATTTTCTAACCTGTGTTAACCATGTAGAACCCAGGATGCCGGATTTCTATCCCAGACCTATTAGGGATGGAGCTCAGAAATCTGAATTGTAACAAATACCCTAGGTAATTTTAGAGTACACTAAAGTTAAAAAACCACTAGACTGGAGTCCAATACTACAATATCAAAGAAGGTATATAAAATTTCTATCCTAGTTGGTTATTTTAAATGTTTTTACTTCTATTTTAATAAATTTATCACCATCAAAAATGAACTTATGATAGGTAAAAATTTATCCAAAGAAAACATGAATCTCAGATTCATAAACATTATCATTATTATTATTACAGGTTTTTAAACCAAAACATAGGTAATGGGGTAAACATAACATGTATCTCCAGAGCCTACAACCACCAAGAAACACTCCAACTATTATTCCTATTGGTTTCTATTATCCAATTATTATCTACTGGTTTCTATTATCCAATCCTCCTTTAATTAGAACAGTAATAATAATGAATATTACTAATATTGGTACAGGGCTTTACTATTTATGAAGAAATTCTATATACACGAACTCCTTTAATCCTCACAATTTCCTTGTGAGGTAGATAGGAAGGGTAACATTTATTACTACCTTTCTGCAAATAAGTAAAAAAGCTGAAGCAACTTGGGCAAAGTCAGACTGGTGTTTGCTGGTGTTTATGGTAATGTATGGAACTGAAATCCCAGATGTAAATTCCAATGCAAAAATTCTAAAATTTAAAATTAACACTCATTTGTGTTAGTAAAAAAAAAAATTCAAAATAGTATGAAAAAGTCTTTAAAATGCAAATAGTCTATAGTCCCATACCAAAGCATGGGTTTATCTTACCATTTAAAGTTATTGTAATTTATTTATTTTATGGTTAAAGGATAGAAGGAAAATGGAGCTCAATCAAAATCAAATAAACAAAGAAGTTAACCAAAAAATTGGAATATCCATCAGTTATAATACAATTTGCCCTACCCACTTGCAGTTCAACTCTCTATAAGAAAAACTTCTGTGCCTTAGTTTCCTCTTCTAAAACTGGAATATCAAATAGCACTTTCAAAGGGTAGCCATTTAATTTTCAGCTATTGTGGTACTCTAAAAACTGTTAAACCAAATATACAGCTAGAATAATACTAACATGTGTCCAACCCCTACAAAAACCGGGAGTCCAAAGTACCTTAAGATCAACTAGTCCAGGGGCGCCTGGGTGGCTCAGTGGGTTAAGCCTCTGCCTTCGGCTCAGGTCATGATCTCAGGGTCCTGGGATCGAGTCCCACATCGGGCTCTCTGCTCAGCAGGGAGCCTGCTTCCCCCTCTCTCTGCCTGCTTCTCTGCCTATTTGTGATCTCTCTCTGTCAAATAAATCAAATAAAAATCTTTAAAAAAAAAAAAAAAAGATCAACTAGTCCAGCCTCCTTATTTTATGCATGGGAAACAGACCTAAAAAGGTTAAGTATCTTACCCAATACAACAAATTTGATATAAAGCTAAAACTAGAAATTAAGTATCTTTACCCCAGAGTCAACTACAATATACACTTGCAAATCGGCAATGCAATATTTTCATAATCAAAAACAAACATCCATTTTAATGTGAGAGAAAGTAAATTTATAAAGAGAAATTTGGAAAGGAGGTGGTATCAGAAGTGTATTTCCAAAGAGAAAAGGCCCTAAAATTATTTAAAACCAAAACAAAAAATAAAAATAAAAATAAAACAAATAAATTATAAACCAGCCATACATAATCATTCAGTCAGATCTCAAACATCTGAGTGCCTCTGGGCCGAATGCCATAGAAAGTTCTGGAGGCAGAAGGATGAATAAGACACAGACTATATCCTTCAGAAGCTCATGGTTTAGTTGGAAGATACGCTTACAAACAATACAAAACAATAAAAAAATGTATTATAAACAATACAGTGTGAGAGTGATATTACCAGAGCATATAAAAGTTGCTCTGAGAATGAACAGGAAAGACCACCTCACTGTCTGGAATGATTGGCCGAAGGCTTTCTAAGCGGTGATTAGGTGAGTATCTCTGACAATCCCTGCCTTCTTCATCTCCAATTCTAACTGAACACATCCCTGTTTGTGCCTGTAATTTTTAAAGTATTTTTAATATACAGCAGGATGAAGGTAGGGGTAAAATGCACACATCCTAATTTCTCCCTGGGTAGTAAGAGTTGCCAAACACACTAAAACATACATTTTTGTGCAGCTACTGCAAAAGCAGACCTTGAAACAATTTGCCAAATTTTTGCAAATGTCCTGTTCTTTTCTTTTCACTGGCTCATGCGTCAGGGACACAAGGTGGCACTGTCGTGCTGACATTCATTTCAGAGCCCTTTCTAAATGGACAATTTGGAAAGAGGCAAAAGGCCCTACTGTGACAACTAAAACCAGAGTGTTATTACTGGTCTTCTTCTAGGTCTACCAGCAATAATGGCGGCTAAGGAAGGAGTAGATCATTTTGCATTTCGTGAATATCACATGATGCCTGTACAGAAGAGAACATATACTCTGATGGTTTCTGCAAAGTGTCATGTTGTGTGTTCATGGAAATTCCAAAGGAATATAGTGCCCCTCTGCCAGTGGAAAGTCAGAAGTAAACTCTTTACCATGGACAAGGCCATGGACATGGACCACCTCTCCATCTAGTGGCCAGTGGGGAAGAGTGGAACCATAGTGTTTCACTCAGTTAAAAGCAGGTCCTTTAACAAACCAACCATAGGCAATTATGTCACTTGTCTGACAAATGGCAATTTTGGGTTTATTGCATTAATTGAATCATTAAACAGACCCAATAATGCATTGTGATATCCACTTAAGCTAAGAACAACGACCAAAAAAATAAAGTGCATGTGCTCTCTCAGATCAACTAAAATCTCTTTATAAATCTTCCATCATTACCAACCTAAAATTCTCTCCAGATGTTTATGATTTATAGGTAGAAAATGCAAGCAGAATTACCTACATACATAGTTATTTAAAATAAAATCATATATTCTTAAAGATAAAATCTAAAAAGGAGCTTTTCCCTTCATTTTATAAGCAAGGAATCTGAGGGACAGAGAGATTATGATTTATTCAAAGTCATTATAGTCAGGACTAGAAACCAGGCCTCCAGATTTAACCACTTTACATCCTTTTTGGCATTAATTAATGCCTCCTGTTCTCCAAGGCAGTGCTGCTTTTTTGTTGTTGCTTTTTTTTTTTTTTTAACATGCTAGGAAAATAACTAGTTTCTAAAACTTTTATTCACATAGTTTCATGCTAAGTTAATAGGATTGAAGCTATTGTATATAAGTCCTAACACACCTTCATGGATATATTCTGAACCTGTTTTAAGAACACGCTTTCTTTTTTTTAAACTAACAAATTATTCACATTCATTCAATATTTATTTATTTGTTTGTTTATTTTACATTCATTCAACATTTAGAAAGCAAAGTAGCAAATAGCAGGGAATAGAGTAGAATGTGCTGGTCCAACCCACTACACAGAAATGGTTTCAGAAAGCCATTTTGTAAAAAGAAACCTAAATCCATTCAGCCTGACAGGAAGTTTAGAGTTGTTTTTTGTTCTGTTTTATATAAAAAGTATTTGACTTCATTTTATTTTAAGAGAAGAAACACACACACAAACTTACAGAGTCGATCACTTCATCCATTTTAATTAAACTCATGATGCTATTTTGCTGCATGCCTTGGGAATTCTTTGTTGGGAAGGCTTCTTATCAAAACAAATGAAATCTGTCCACCAACTATGAAAATCTGCTCATAACTCCAAACCTAAGGCCTCAAAGGCAAAAGGTATGAAGAAATCCTGGCAGAGAACATGGTAGTTTTAATATGAGATGTTATGACTTCCTCTTCTATGATCTTTTGGTGGCACCTTTGGAATTTAGCAGACCTATTGTCAAGAGATGTAGGAAGAAGGTAGTTTGTGTTTTGTTCGATAGGTCAGATGGCTTCTACTGGGGTTGGGAAGAAAGTCTTTTTCTTTCATTATAAATTTAGAAACTTCAAAAGCACCTCCCCCTCCACCCGCAGCTTCACTTTTATTCTTGTCTCCATGTGCTTCTCAGTCATGTTTATTCTTCTCCTCTCTGCAGATGAGGTGAAGCAATAATACCACCGTTGATTCAAGGAACTAGATAAAGAAAGAACTATTCCAGCTCTTTTGACCCAACCTAAAGTGCAGGTGATAGGTGCATCTGACCATGAAGATGGAGACATTCGTAAGTATGTGCAAACCCAAAGTACTGGGCCAAAAGTCACTGTAGTGTGTTCAGTATTTAAAAACAAAACAAAACAAAATAAAACAAAACCCCAACAGTATAAAGCCAGCCTTGCAACTATATTTGCCGAGTTCCTATTTAAACATAAGAAGATAACTTTTTCATTGTTTAAATGCTCTGGTGTCTGAATAAGGTTTTTGTTTGTTTGCAAGAGTAGCCATACAGTTTTCATATACATACATACATCTACCAGGAAAATTACATAGCCTAGAACACTCATTGTTTCTTGCCAATAAGTTTTTTCTAAGTTTTAATTTGGTACCTGAGCAAACTGACAACATTGCTTTAATTTTCTCCCAGATGCATTTCATTTACTGGAAAGAAGCTCATACTATAAAAGGAATTTGCCAACAACAAATCACAATTTGATTACAACAGTAATTCAGAGACCATTTCTGAAAGGAAAGGTAAAAATAGCAGATATCAAGTCTCATCTAGTAAAAAACTAAAGGCTTCTAACCATTAGAATTAAAATTTAAATAATTTAAATTCAACCTGGTTTTTAAAAAAGTTTAGATTAAGAATTTTTGATGAACAAAACAATACCATTATGTATAAAATTCATAATTATTACCATTTTTAGTTTCAATTTCCTGGAAATCTATTTAATTTCCAATAACTCCAAATTCCATTAAGTAGTTTTATATGTATTAAATGCAAATCTTTACATTATTTTCTTAACAGTGAAAGTTTTCAAGTAAATTCTTAATATTTTAAATGTATAACATATGATATATACATTAAATTCATTATACTTGAGACACAGACATAAATGCTAAATTATTTCTGATATCAAGGATGTAAATACATTATGCTATAATGACCACCCTTTCCATCAGTTTCAAAGATAAGTCTGAATATTCAGAAATTAATAATAATATCCTCAGTTTCCATCTAGTCACTGGGTGGGCCAATGAATTCAGCCCTTGCTCCTTGTCCCAATATTTTTACTTGGAAGTCAGTAGTTAACTTTCCCTAAGTTAAAGTAGGTATAAAAGCATTGCATTGGTTAACTGAACTGCAAAACATTCCTGGCTAGAGTTTCACTTGAGTATCTAAAGACTCCATAAAGGCAAGCACCATGTCCTCAAGCTGATTACTTTCAAGTGAACTGTAGAATCACCAAAGGCTTGATCCTAGAGTGGAGGAGAGGTTACGAAGAGTTGAGCATAATTTGCACACCACTTAATTATTATTAGAGTTGAACAGCTAGAGTGGCAGAAAAGCCCTTTTTACTTATGGGCTCTTGAATGTTGTTCCCAATATCTATTACAGTGGTTACTACATACAGGACAGTAATGATAGTAGCATTATTTCTTCTCACAGCCTCAAAGGCTTGCCTGTGTAGAAATCAGAAGTAAAGAGCTCAAAGAATATAATTTTTATACATTAAATGTAATTGGCATCAATGTTATTTAATGATTAAAGGTACAATACTTGTATTACAGGAATATCTATAAATTCAGGCATTCTCTAGAATTTCTAGATATAGATATTGACCTTGGGTATTTGGTGAAGAATTAAAGGGATTTTACTAGCTATTTGACATTGACTATAATCCCTGGGGATTCTGTAAAATGCTAGAAATTACTTAAGTATTGGAAATATACAAAATATAAGTTTGAAAGGAATATTTTAAGTTTCAAGTTTGCCAAATACCTAGGAGTCCTATATGGGATTTGAAAGTTTAGAGCAAAGAATCAAATGGCCAGTGATGACTCCTAAATCATTGTAAATAATACTTAATGATTGTACAAGGTAACTAAAATGGCTTATACAATACAAAAAAAAAAAAAAATTCAAAAGAGTTGATTTCTAATTTAATGATAACTCTTGTATGTGTGTACTTGCTCAACTGATAGTATTTATTGTCCTATTCCTATTATAAGTGATATCTGATTTCTCTAATTTGCTTGCAATAGTTACACAGCCATACAAACAAAAAAAAAAATTAGATTTTTCTTTTCAGCTCTATGCAACTTTTCCTGCTAATAAGATTCTCACTGGTTAAGGAACTTGGAATGGACATACTATTTTACTTCTTTTGGACAAGTTCAGTATATTTTCCCAAGAAATGTAGTTTGTTAAAACATATTTCTAAAGTGGCCTCCAACGCAAGTCAGCTTTAATATCCATTATCAACTTTTAGACCTAAAGAGCCCAGCCTTAAGATTGAAGAAGAGTGGAACTAGCAGCATTCAAAGACTGTCAACATCAGTCCTTCCTTTGCCAGAAAGAATCACTACTTAGTAATATTAGCAATATGCTACTTCCACACAGCTTACCAGGCCTTGGAACAACACATTTGCTCAGGATCTGAACTTGGTTTCCTACATGGCAGCATGGCCAACCACTACTCAGGCTTGGGCAAGGCCATAAACACATCCACTGATAATTTCTATATTTACAGGAAGCCAGGACATTTGTAGATAATCACACAATTGGATATTTATGAAGTGCCAGATTTTATGAATACAGGAATTTGTTAATTAGCACAAGGACTAATCATTAAAATTCAAAAATAGATAAATAAACAGGAATGCCATTTATTTGTTCACATTTTAGGGGAAAGTATGCAGCTGTGATCCTTTTGATGAATGTAGGCTTCTGGAGAAAAATGTGAAGAAGAAAAGTATCTGTAAGTTTTGAAATCTTAATGAGCAAAATCCAGGAAATTACCATATAGTCTTTATATTAAAAATAATCATAGTAATTCTTCCTGTAACTTAAAAAAAAGTTTAAAACAGCATATGCTTAGCATTTGAATTATACTGTCTTCCTAGTCCACTGTTTTGGTCCTTTTCAAGAAGCCAAAGTTGATTTTTACCGGACAGAAGTTAAAAAGCACACAAATGTCACTCAGTACCAAATTGTTTTAGCTACAGGGCATGGCAAAGCATGAAATAACTGCTTTAGAGCACTTCCTCATGTGGGTGTGTTAGATAACTGTCTGCTCTGATATTAAAATGAAACCCACTATGACCTGATCAAGACTTCGGGGCTCTCAATAGAATTCATGTGCTGATAGGAAAGGCCTACCATAACCAGTAAGCCTAATTAATGACTTTTCTGGCACCCTATAGCCCTCCTGTGACATGAGCCTTCAGCTTTTCAAAGCCCTACATAGCAGAGTACACTGGTTTTAAGTTTACTTATACACATTTTACAATGTCCTACAATATTTGGATTGTGACAGCCCCTCCCAAAAGAGGCCAAGGTTACTTTTCATACTAAAAATATTTTAAATCTACTGAAGGCTAAGAATTATAATGCAAAAGAAAACACATACACATTCTAAAAATGAAGCCAACCATAAATATGACTAAATTTTTACTTTCTTTTATTCCTTCTAGAAGGTTAAAAGAAATTTTCATCTTCTCCTAAAAGCCTCTCCATTTTTTGTTTCTCATTAACATAAATATGCTTAACATTAAATTTTTAAATGTCCCATCTGCAAAGAATCTGATTTCTTTACCCACACACGTGTGAGAATATATACATGTATTCACATATATGCACATAGATATCCCCACACGTACATGTACACAGAAAAAGAGAATTGTTGATCAAGAGATAATGAAAGATTCTTTTGAAAACAAGGGTAGAATTTTAGATAGTCCTTACAATGTTAATATAGAAAATGACAGGTGCATGAGACATGCACACTTTTGACATGTGAGTTTTAAAACAAATTCTTGGGTCAAGAGTTTAAAATGGAGAAAATCACATTTGAAACACCATATACTGTGTACCTACATTAACACACGGTTTCAATAGACTCCCCCAAAAGTTTCCCTTTAGATCTTTGGGGGAAAAAAATTCTCTGACAGGACCTGAGTGTACTTAGTATTTGTTCTATTCTTGGTCAAAGCTGTCCTTTCCAGCTTAAAAGACACTTTAGGCAATAGAAGCAAATTAAAAGTCTCCAAATAAATTTTTAAAAAGAAAGGGGAAAAAAAAAGACTTTTAGCAGCAAAAGTTCACCACCCTCTTGGAATAATGGATTTTTAATAAACATTTTACTAGGTTTGAACCTTGAGAATATGTTTGGGAATCTGCTCTAGCGTCCCAGGTGGCTTAAGAATATTGCTTTATGGACTTCTTTGTGTTGTCAGAAAGGCCTAATGGAATTAAAAAAAAAAAAAAAAAAAAAGTCCGCCACTTCTATTAAATAAATAATTTATTATGAAAAAGGTGATTGTTATTATCAAAGATCTCTATAGATCAGCATCCATTTTTTATTATTCTTCCTGTATATGCTCCAAACATCTGAGTATCTTACTATCTGACTTAATTTTTATCAAATGAATGGCACTTTTACTTTCGGACAAATCCGAATAAAACTCCATTAAGAGTCCATTTCAAATGAACCTTTTTACTCCTTTGAATTTTGAAGAATACTGTTCTGGGAAAACTGTTCAACAATGTCAGCTAGTTGTCAAATGCAACTTTTCCCACCATAAAAAAGAAAAAAAATAATAAAGGAAAAACAAAGCACCTCAGAACTATGTTTAAAATAACAAATGCATTATTTATAGTCCCCGAAATGTTAAATGAATACTTGCAGTTGTTGCATAAGATGGCCTGATACACTTCATAGCTTCCACTTCATAAAAAGATGGCCAGCCCCCACTTCTCCCTTCCCAAGCATAAACAAACAGTAACATACTAAAAAGAAACTGTCCTAGGATAAAAACTGTTTGTTAAGAAAGTTTGCATTCTTACTAATCCCAGTGATATCCCTATAAATGCGAAAGTCCATCTGCAAAATAAAAGTTACAAAACAGAGTACCTTCTTCCTCTCAAAATACACCCCCCAGATGTAATATAGAAGAGTGTGTGATGATAAAAATAATTACTAGATTCTTATCCACCCTGTGACGACCCATCACCTTATAGCCAATGCTATCAAATAAATATGCTGGCAAAAAGTATTCAACCTGCTTCAAGGATTTAAACTGTAAATATGGACTTTAAACTTCATGTAAAACAAAGAACAAGAGTCTCACTTTAGTAATACCCGTACTGGCACTGCAGCTAAAACTCACTGGCACATAACTAACAAAACCCAGTTAGCAATAAATAAGGACAACATGATATATAGACAGACAGATGGAATTGCATAAACAGATAAGAAAAGCAAAGAGACTAACAAACATACGGAGGGGTCTGCTATAAAAGAGTGAAAGATACTGATTTATTTGGTACTTTAGTGAGAAAAATAGGTTTGTTTGCAATTATTTTTAAAGTAATTAAACTGAATCACAAGGGCACACCCTTAAATAAGTAAGAAGAAAATTAGTAGAGGGTAGGCCTCCTATAAATGTTCCCAATTTTAAGCTAGCAACAGCTCTGTCAAACTTAAATCTGGAAATTAAAATTCAAGGAAGAAAGAATAAAAGCATTGGGGGCTAAAGGAGATGATAGGTAAAGGGGGGATTGAGGAAGCAGGATTTTTTTTATGAAAGTTGTCTGCCCTACCTTCTTCCCCAGCGCTGAGTTTCTCTTCTCATAATCGGTGTCTCCCTGGAAGTACAGTGTGAGTGGTAATGACTGCCTGCCTCCCTAATGAGTCCATTTTCCTGCTCTTGATGTTGTGTATATACACACACTGCAACCTACCTTACAAACCACAGAGACGGGAAGAGAGAGAGAGAGCAAGAGAGAGGGAGGGAGGGGGGGCAAAGAGGGAGAGAGAGACAGAGACAGAGCAAGCGAGTGAGAGGGAGAGAGAGAGAAGAGGAGAGAGAAAGAAAAACAGAAAGAAACAGAGAGAGAAAGGCACAGACAAAGCCCTCCTACCAGACAGCAGACAGCCTTCCTTCCCCTATCCAGCAAAATGCAACTCGTCTAATGCAGCAACAGGTTCAGTATTGCCAGACTAACAGAGTGAAAAAGGTATATTCTCTATATCATTACTGCTTGCAAATAAACAGTTTAAGAGCAGCTGGCTCCACCTTCTTTATTTATGCTCCATTATGAGGAATGTATTGTTTCAGTTCTGGCACACAGTACATGTAATTATCATAAATACATTTTTGCATATTAGTAGGAAATAGTGAAATGCATAGCTTATTTGTGCAATCTTTAAAAAAAATTTTTTTAATGTGAGAGACTGTCAACAAATCTGCTCTGACAAAAGCCTAGTAATGATTTTAAAGTCAGAGGCAGTCTTAAAGGAGGCTCTGAAAGAAAGACTCCATACAATAGGAAAACTGATCTCAGACAAAACTGATAACTGCAAAGAAGAAATCATTGCTCAGTAAATAAATCAAAACCATATGCAAAATTGCAGACAAAAACAGAATCAAGTTTAATTAAGTAACTAATAGACTAGTACTCTAGAAGAGACAGATTGGTTTCTTATTTGAAGCATCTATCAGTACAAATATCACAATGCAATGTACTCTGTGTGAACAGGTGCAATGCATATAGTAGATAATGTTACAACAACAAAAATAAATCCCATAAGGAGCTTCTATCATAAGCAGGACAAGATTTCAGAGAATATGGGTCTGAAACCATAGCAGAAACCCCTTGTTCTTTTATTAGGAGGGGAAAATAAAATTAATCAATGCTTCTAAATAAATCTTCCTTAAAAGGAAAAACAAAACAAAACTGTTTTTCTTTGTCTGATACCTCTAAGCATTTTTTTCATTTGCTAGAACCAAAATAATGCTGGTATTACACTTTCCACCACATCATATGATCCCTACCCCCTTTCCCCACTCCCAGGTGCCTTTCTCTCCCATAAGTGATATATTTGCAGCTATGGAATTACAAACAACAGAAAACAGAACAAGTTACAAGCTCTTCTTGTCCCCCAATTTTTTAAAACTAGACTCTGCTTGTCTACCTAGACAACCACCTTCCTTAAAATATTTCTGTACAGTTTGGCTGTGTGTCAGTTAGGTGGGACTTAGGAACATCACAATAGAGGTTAAATATTCTAAAGAAAATTTACATAAAAATGAAAACTGTGAATGCATCTGACCCATTCAAACCCTGAATCTGGGCACCAATAATTAATTGTATATTAAGTATATTAATTTTAAAATCACCTTTTTTATATGGTTTAGTGTGTTACCATACTTCAAACATTAGAATGTGCTCCTTTACATAAACAAAACTACTGTATTATATAAGCATAAATTCCTTCCCTTAAAAACCAGTTTTCAGTTAATAAAATATAACTTAACTACTTCAATAAATAACTTACAGATCAACTATATTTTCACCTGATTCACAAAAATATTTTAGAAAATCAGTTAAATCTTGGGTCATGCTCAGAAAAGAGATCAGTTTTGTTTTAGCTGTTTTAAGAGTAGACAACCTATAGCACAGAAATTAGAAGATGATGTCTAACCACACATTGCATAAACTGTCCAGGGAAAAATTCTAGTAGGAAATGAAGAGTCCAGCCCTCTACTCTCAGTATAAACCACTAATTCCAATTCTCAGGTGCTGCAATAGTGCTTTACCCCTCTCAAGGGTGGTTAGCTTAATAAAGAGGGGACATACACAGGGTGTAATAAAATAAAAGGGATATATTTTTGGTCACATGTCTTAAGAAAAATCTTTCTAAAATACACTTAGTGTGCCTGAGGTACCAGCATGCATCTCACCCCTTACTGCTCAGCCTGGCATGTTCTGTTTTTCTACTATTGCCCTATTGTTTCTCTAAAGCTTTATTCAAATGTTTGAAGAAAAATGTCACTTAAAAAAGCACACAAGCCTCACAGTTTGACAGACTGATTCAAATTGGGTATTACTATGTCCTGATTTTTAAAATAAGGTTCTAGGTATTTTTGTTTTGTTTCGTTTTGTTTTAACGCAAGGAGAATAAGAAGACATTATTTGAGTTCCACCAGCAGGAGTCAAAGGAATGTAAAGGACCATGAAAGCTATTCACCTTTTCAAAGAACAACTAGCTAGCTGAATTTTAAAAAGAAAAACAAATATTTTGGCTTAGTGAAAATGCACAACACCTCAACGCTTTTTCTATATCTGCACACTTTACTAGATGCCAAGCACAGTAAGTAGCACATTCTTGGTACTTTCTGGAGTTCAAGATACACTCTTCTTGCAGGGACAGGAGACCCATGTATTGAAACAATAATCCTGACTATCAGAAACAATAATCCTAATGGACTATCAGACTCTGGTTTATAGTTGTTAAATTAAGTGGTTTTGTATGTTGATATGCCATGGGGCAATTTCATCCGGTGGAAAGATCCTAGTGGGAGTTGAAGACTGGTTTTAGTCTCAGGATTGCCAAAGTAGTTTGTATAGCCTGTGCAAGCCATATAATCATCCTCAGTATCCATTTCTTCATATAAAAAAATAATAAAATTAAATTTAATTTTATTAAATTTAATAAATTTAATAAATTCAGAAAGAACTGAAGTGGATAACATAATAATTATGATGATGACAGCTAATGCTTAGGTGCTTACTATTTGCCAGGTCCTCTTCAAAGTACTTTTCATTTATTAACTCATTAAATCCTAGTGACCCTATGAGGTAGAGATTATTTTTAGTGGCACTTTCAAGTAAAGAAACAGAGAGGTTAAGTGATTTGCCTAAGGTCACACAGCATTGAGGAACAGGATTTGAACCCAGCCTGTCTGGCTTACAGATCATGTGCTTAATCCCTGCACTCTATTCTCTCCCAGCACCTAATGACAGCTAAGTCCCATCTATCCATAAAATTCTGTGCTTATTAGTCAAACCCAACACACCCTGATGACTTCTCATACCTCGCTTACTAATACAATATAGTGCAAATTTGCTCCTCTAATTTACAGAGTTCTCAATACATTTGGTTTAAGAGTCTAGCAATTTTATTTAAAAGTTCACATACTCCACTCAATCACCTCTGTTTCCAAGTTTCCATAAATATGTGCTTCCATTTAGTTGAACTGAAAAACAGCTATCTAATACTAATGCAAATAATGGCTTAAAGAACTAAATAAATAATAAATAAAATAAAATAAAAAATATCCTGTTTCCCCATAGCCTGAAAAAAAGCATGGAAAAAGCAAGGATTCAATTATAAATGACTTGTAAGAGATGCTGAATAATACCATCATTTGATTTTATATACTTGGTTTTAACTTTGAATTATTTAGAGATATATTCTGAACACTTTGATACTAATGACTCATTCTGCAAGAAAGAATTTGCCCTTGCTCTGATCTCTGTGCATTAACTAAACATGGATTATGTGTCCATTATGTGCCATTCACAATACTTGGGGGTGAAAAATGAAGATAAAATGTATGATTTAGTTTCTGTTTTTGAAGACTCCACAGGCTGGTGGGAGACAGGCATGTAAACAAAACTAATGTAAGGAAATAATCTTGCCACTCCATATTTTGATATGCCATGTAATGCAGTGCCTTAAATTTTGTGCTTCTCCCTTAGAAAGCTAAAAATGAAATCTGGCAAAATAAATATAAATACCTAAATTCAACATGTGGCTTATGAAAGATGTGTGTGTGCATGAGCATATGGTGCAGGTGATGTCCTGAGGTTAGACTGGAGACAAATGCATAACAGGCGGAGGTACTGAAGCTAGATTAGAGACAACTATGGAGCAGGGGGAAGTACTATGGTTAGACTGGAGACAAATAGTTTTTTCTATAGCAGGGGGTTTATAGACGCATGGAGTACACTTTATCCATTGCCCCCAAGGTGCCTACTAAAGTGTCTTCTACAAATACACTGTACATGAAATTCTTAAATGATTGTGGGAATCAGTGATAGCTATTAACCTAGAGCATAAAATGTCATTAATTTTAAAGTTATGAAGTACTTTGGCAAATGAATTCTTCCAAAAGTACATGAAGCGTAAAAAAATTTTTTTTTTCATTTGGAAAGAAAAAACGTCAACCAATTTCAAAAGCATTTACCTCCCATACATACTTTGGCCAAGTCCTTTTTCAGGCATCATTAATGTTTTTACATCACATGAGGCTAAACAGGAAAAAAATGTTGAAATACTTTAAGATTGTTCATAAGAACATTCCCAAAAGGAAAAGGGGGAATATTTAAAAAAAAAAAAAAAAAAAAAAAAAAGTCATGCTGCAATGAAGGACAGAACAGGAGTTTTAGCCCCAGTACATGGGTGGAAGAGCAAAGACTGGGGTTAATGGGTCAAAATGAGTAAGTGCTATACTAAGGACTGACTTTGTCATTGAGGCCACCATCATAAAGTCAATTCTATGTGGCATAATTAGATAGCAATCTTTAATTTGGGTCATCTGATTTAAAACTGTATCCCATTAGTCCCAAGAAAAACTAGAAAAGATTATAGATAAATCCTAGCTTACCAATATTAGGTCAGTAGTATGATCTTTACATGGGAAGATGTGCATTTCAATTCTAGTCAACAAATATTTAAGTTTTAAAAAGCAACAACAAAAACAAAAACATTACATGACAACTACATCACTAGGAGTACCTTTATTATGCCCCTTGCAGTACTATCTATAGTAATCTGTCCTTTAACATGTCTCCCATTGCCATTGGACTGAGGGAACTACCAAAACAGGGGCTCTACATACTAAGCTAGGACAGCCTACTATCTGGAAGAATACCTGAAACATAGTTAAAGCTCAATAGAGTTTTCTTAAATGAATGAATAAAGGAATGAAAGGAATGAATGAAAAAATGAAAAAAAAAAAAAAGCAATAATAATACATGGAATTTACAAACCTTAGTTAATTAAAAACTTTAATAAATTTGAGTTCTAAGAATAAAAAAACTTCTAAATAGCATTTAAAATGTTTTAAATTACATATAAAGTATATTCTTAAAGATCTTGTGAAAAGCAAAAAGTAATACTCTCCATAACTTTTATCTATATATGAAAATTTTCATAATAAAATGTTGGGGGAAAAAAGGTATTGCCCTACAGCCAGAAGAATTTTAATTTGCATTATCTCCGAGAAGAAAATTCAGCTTGTCTTCACAGTTCATGTATCCATTATTTCTTTCACTTCTGTTGCTAAGGTGTTCAAGTATAAGTTGGAAGTTGGCCCTAAAATTCCTCATAGGAGAGGAACACTCCCCTTTGAAGAAAAATACCTTGGTAAGCTGGTTAGGTGCAGAAAGTGGGACCTGAACAGTTCTTCTTGTGGGGTCAAAGTGTGCTGCATAAGAAATTAGTAACAATTTGAAGGTAGGGAAGTATAGACATGAGAAAGGAGGAGGGAGGAAGGAGAACGACAAGAAAGAAAGGTGGGCACTGAGAAATTCACAATGTCAAGGTGGCCAAAAGATTTTTTTTAAGAGAGTGATGCCTAATATTAACTTCTAAGACATTTACATTTTTGCAACGCAAATCTTCTTCTCGTCAAACTTTCTGGAAAGCTTGATATATTGTATGGCTTTGTTTAGCAGTGTAATGAGGAGTACAGGGATGGAAAATGAAGGTATGACATAAATTCACCCATACTCAGAAGCTTCTTAATGGGAGAGACAGGAGTTCTAATGAGTGACCAGTGGCACTGTGAATAGTGGCTAATACATGGTGAATGATGAATAGCAAAAAGTCAAAAGGATCTTTAACACAGAATGATTCAGATATAGATATGAGTCAATCAGCTTTTTCCACAAATATAGAAGAGTAATATGGTCATATAGGAAAAGAAGCATATACATTAATGTCTGAATTGCAATTTTGTTGTAATTTCATTATTGTTACTACCTCCATAAACTGATCTTAAATGCTATGATTATCTTCAGAAACATAGGGGAAGAGAGTACTTTCAAGACACAATAAATTCTGAATTAAAGGATTAAAAAACATAAAAATGTCATTTATAGTATCTCCTTAGCTCTAGAAAAATGTATCAGACATGTATACTAGAACTCTTCCTGCTCCCTGCTCAATTCTCTCTCCTAAACAATCTAGGACAGTGCTGGCAACTGTCTTTAAAGTTTCAACACTTACATAATAATTTATTCATATGTACAGGTTATATTCAATACCCAAAGAAAAAGAAACATAAACTACAGAGTGTATTCTATAGGAAAAATAAAAGTCACAGAGAAGATATATAAAGAAGGCATCTTAATTGCTATGGCTGTTATTTTCCAGGTGAGATCCCTGATGTCCTGCTGTGTGATTCTACATGTGAAACCCAGTCTCCATATTCTTTCTATCTACAAAGCTGCTACTATTTGTAAAGATTCATTCTTAAAAAGTTACCACTATTACATGTGTCAAGAACTGTGCTTAGTGCTACAT
Source organism: Enhydra lutris kenyoni (assembly GCF_002288905.1). Classification (NCBI taxonomy): domain Eukaryota; kingdom Metazoa; phylum Chordata; class Mammalia; order Carnivora; family Mustelidae; genus Enhydra; species Enhydra lutris. Next base: position 52,976,376 of record NW_019154086.1, on the reverse strand, counting down.
ACACTATGTCATTTAATCCTCCCAACAGCCTTGTAAGAAAGGTAATATTAATGTTTTCATTTACAGATGAGAATACTGAGGCCCAAAAACTTGTAGCTAATAGGGTGGCACAAGTCAGGCCTAAAATCAATCCAGATGGAATTAGTGAGGGATAAAGAGAGGGGCTTGACAAAATCACTCTAAAAAATTTTCTAGAATAATAAACTGGTGAGATTAGGAAGAAATTTTGAAAGAAGATTAATGATGAGACACAGGTTTGAGAGCGTATGGATTCCCTAGATAACTTCAATATGTATTTCACATATACTTAAGAAAAATCATATTAACTGTCTCAAAGTAAAATTTAAAGAAAAGATAACAAAGAAAAACAGCATATAAACAACCTTCTAAAGTGACGAAAGAAACATACCATGAACCAGTTTGATTAAAGGGTTGGAAACATTAATAACAATCTGTCCAGGAATATTGAAGCCAGTTATTAATAACACAGTCAGCATGATAACAGCCTGCTAACTCCTGTGAGGCAACAGGCCATTGGGATGATTCAAAATGGGTAGAAACAGTATCTCTAATTTTTATTTAAGAAAGCTCATTTAGCCTAATAACTTACAGGTTTAAACCACAAACTTTCAGACATATAAGGACATATCAAACTTTTGGAAAAGAACCTACATAAAATCTCAGTCTTTCATTACTATTAAGAATACAGAAAAAAAAAGAACAAATACAGAAATATCTCATTATTCAGAGTATATAGATATACAGATAGATCACAATGTATAATGTTGTACAGGATTCTTATGAAATAGAAATTTTGAAATGAATTATATTAAATTTTGTTTTAATAATTATATCAGGTACTTCAAAATTATCAAATTATCAAAAAATTCTATTTCATGTTGAAAATCCGTAAATTTAGACTTATCTCTAAATTAAATAAGCTGTCCTACTCTGTTTCAAACTGATGACATTATGCTACTTAAAATGTAATAATGGGACCTTTTGCAACACAAATAATACTCCCAACATCTGTTAAACCTATGTAGAATATGAACATAAAAGAAGTGTCTCACCAGTTAAGGAAACAGTTTTATTAGTAATCAATAAGAGAAGAACATTGTCCATAATTAAATCTGTATTAATTATGAAAAGGGCTATGAAAGAAATGAATCATCATTATGGAGTTCATTTTAGAAATTTAATGGTCTGGGACTCGAATACACCCTTCTTATGATGTCATATCTAGAAATCTGCAATTGAAATAAACTGAAAACCACTCTAAGCTAATATTGTAATAAAATTCATGTGGTTTTTGCCTAAAACAATTAAATTTCACCTAAACTCTCTCCACCAATAAATTCATTAATTCAGTGTGACATTAAATAATCTATGCTTTAGCAGTTTAATCAGATAATAAAATATATTTTACAATAAAATAGATATTATGAAATATAGATATTATAAATGAAACAAATTCTGAAGTTTTCCAGGTGCTACATTTTCATTATTACTATTATTTGAAAAGTTAAATTAATAAATATATAGAAATAATAAATCAGAACAGATTTTACAAAGTTGTGGGTGATACACAAACTATTCATAGCTGATAAAGCATGGGCATAGACCAGTAAGAAATGTTACTGTGACTAATCAAAACAGATACTGGCTGTAAATAAATGATACAGTACCAGTGTTTCCTTCCTGAGTAACAATCCTAGTCTTAGGTAGCAAACCAGAATCCATCTTCTAAAACAAGTTAATAAAATTTGAAGATGTAGTTTTACTACTGCTATACTCTAGAGCAATGGATTCTCCAATTTTTTAAAATTCTATATCCCATCATTAAAAATATTTTTGAAGTCTACAAAGATCACTTATCTATCTGTTGGTTCTCAACTCCATTCCCACCCTTTCCATACTCTGCTGTGGTGGAACCTGAAAACCACATGTCCCATATTGCTTTGCCAGAATGAGAAGCACTGGCTAAAGATCAGAGACCCCTTTTTTTTTCCTCCTTCTGCTTTTGGCACTAGTAATCTCGGCAATGGTGCTTCCGCAGCCCTGCAGCTCAGAGCTCTTGGGATGTAGCTCTTGGGACTGCTGATGGCAGCAATGGTACTACAGTTGCAGAAGAGCAGCAAAGCTCTAACAGCCCCGGCAAGGACAACAGCATCGGTGGACTGTGGGCTGCTGGCGGTAGGAGTGCAGGTGCCTAGCTTCCTGCAAAGCAGTGGCAACGGTGATTCCAATAGCTACAGCAGCGGTGTTCCAGCTGCCTCAAGAGCACCGTGGGTACTGGTGTTGGGTAACAAAACTTGCCCTTCCTTTCCACAGATCTTCGTTGCTAAGTATCACTGTCACCTTCTTTCCCTCCCACCCGATTTTCCAAAACATTTGTAACCAATTCTTTGGGTTAAGTCCCTCTGTTTTGATTCACTTCTGTTTTGCTGACTGGACACTGGTTAGTGTTAAGTCTACACCTCAATATATATAATTATTTGCAAGCTATAGACTTAGACTACCATGTTACATACATTACAGAGCATATGAATAGCCTCTTAAAAGGATGAGAAAAGAAGAAATAAATGCTATTTTTAAATAAGTTTTAATTTTGTTGTATTTAGTAGCAATTTTAAAACATTTTTGCCCTCACTAAAAAATAAAATTTTAGACAGACTAATTTGGTTAAATACTTACCGTTCTTTATACCTTGCCTTGGTTTTACACTTTGTGAAATAGTCATTTGAAAATCTGGTACTACATTCGGGTTATTGTGATACCTGCTGTAATGGCTGTCACAATGGGAGAAAAGCCTCACAAAACAGTAGCTCCAAATGGAAGAAGAACATCATTGGCTGCGCTTATTAAATCACAATACTCAATTTGCAATCCCCAACCACCAATTATGTAAAAGATTTTCTTGAGCTTTGTCTAGTAAATTTTCATCTTTCCAGATGTCAGTTGTTCTTATAAACTAAAACGTATACGTTGTATTTTTTAAAATTTCTTAACAAAATAATGTTAACACCTATTTAAAGGTTTCATTTGAAAGATTTTGAAACAAGTTATAAAATTCTATTCCAAGTTTTAAAAAGTATTCAGACTGTTTTTATCTAGTTTTTCAATTATGCAGAAATCAGAGTTTTACAATTACACTAGTTTGGGCAACAAAAATCACATTATAATGAAAATAACTCAAATATTCATTCTCCCCATACCCTGGGTTCTTCAAAAAGCAGTTACCTTCTCACTCATTATTAGTATCACTACTTTTTTAAAAAAGTGGTCAAGTATGTTTCTTTTTTTCCAAAAACTTATGTTAGAGAGCATAGTATTATCAGCCACCCGTCTGACAAAAAAGGCCAGCAAAATTAGAACTCTTGCCATTCTGTAAAAGAAAAATGCGTAACTGCCATAGATTTCATATTGCTTCTCAGTACTCTACCACTGAATAACCAACCAGTGAAACTCCACTTATTACAAAGCATTATAGAACCTCTACTAAAATTTTCTTAAGATTTTTATTTGGCAGAAAGAGAGAGAGAGAACAAGCAGGGGGAGCAGCAGGCTGAGGGAGAGGGAGAAGCAGGCTCCCCGCTGAGCAGGGAGCCAGAATCTCTACTAAAATTTTAAGAAACTTCCATATTTGATTCTGTGTTCTACTAGACTGTAAAGCATTTGTTAAAGAGAATTTAACCACATCAATGACATCCTACAGCACTTGTGTGTACTTTTGACTTTAACTGATTTGCTAAAATAGCTTGCTCATAAATGATGAGCAAATGAAATTCATGGGTAGAAGTAAGTACCTCTCTAATCTTACCCAGAAATCTTTTCCATTCTACCCAAGCCAATCACTCCAATCTCCCAAAACTATGTTAACATAGTTTTTTCAGAATGCATTACTTAGAGTATGTTGATCCCTAACAGGTATTTCCCCCAGTAACCCTTCTAGTGATTCAGAAAAATGTAGTTCTTTGTATTAGTGAAATACACCCTAACAAATACCACTGGCTTAAATATTAGAATTAGCACTACTTTAATTAAGTTTCATTTCAGTAAGTCTTGTAAAAAGACTTAGCTTTTAAAATCTACAGCACTGTTTTCTATGAATCTATTAACAGCATTTGCGACAACTGTGATATAATTTGTTGCCCCTTATTTTTTACACATTACTTCAGCCACTTTGGTTCTAGGTAAATCATACACTATGGGCGAGGTTCATCCTTAATGAGAACGAATATAAATTCACATTCCAAATAGACTTCTTGATATTACTTTTGGCTGACCTATTGTCAAATATGATTAAGTCATCATTGTCTTTACTTTGTAATATTGCTGGCAATATGTTCATATGCATTTTAGATACTCTTGTTCGAATATGCTTGACTATAATTCTATCTTTATTCTATTTTTTTCAGTCAGTTATCTATTTTGTAAGAGTTAGTTTAGTTAAAACTGGATAGTTTAGGGATGTCTGGGTGGCTCAGTTGGTTGAGCGACTGACTTTGGCTCAGGTCATGATCCTGGAGTCCAAGGATTGAGTCTCACATCTGGTTCCCTGCTCAGCAGGGGGTCTGCTTCTCCCTCTGACCCTCCCCCCCCCAATAAATAAGCCCGCACTCTCTCTCAAATAAATAAATAAAATCTTAAAAAAAAAAAGAAAAATGTTAAATTAAAAAAAAAAAAACTGGATAGTATAAACTGTGACTCCTCATAACAAGGCACAAATAAAATTCAGTTCCCTCAAATCTTAGAGCAAATCAACTCCCACTCTCCCTTCAGGATGCTTTGTATAACATACAATGCATGTGAATGATACTTTGAGATTGCCAACAACTTACATACTAAACATTAGTAAATTTTAACTAAACATTAGTAAACATTAGCCTTTGTCTTGTTAAATAAAAAAAATCCATAAAAGTTTTGATATCTCCTCAAACCTTAATATGTCCTCTTGCATATTTCCTAGGGTACATGCCTACTATATTTGAGACCACTGTTCCACAGTATAGGCATTAGACTCAGATCTGAACAATACTTCCTGGCTATGTATCCTTAAGCAAGTTACTTATCCATGTCTTTGTATAGTTCATCTATAAAATGAGCATAAGAATTGCTATCTCATATAATTGTTTTGATGATTAGATTGATAAGAATAACAGATAGTATTTGTTGAGCACCTACAAAGTGGAAGGCATTATTCAAAGCCCACTGCATGCGTTAATTCTTGAGTACAGTGTCTACACATAATGAACACTTGATAAGAAATTAGTTTTCTTCCCCAGGAAAGAGGGAGGCTAATTGTACAAAATCAAGAATATTTATTAGGGCAAATAGAGTTAGTTGTTTACAATACAATTTAACTCTTCTATAAAATTTCAAGTTTCCTGGAAGCCAAGTTATGTTGTAGCCATCCTTCTATCTTAATAGACTGCAAAATAGAATGCTTTGACTATATTAAGTTCTCAATAATTAAATGAATGTTGTTGAATAAATCTACATACGGTGCAACCATAACTTGCTGTTTATTGTTTATAAAAATTCAGGCAACTCCAATGCTGACAGGCATGATCAATTAACTGCATATACATTGCAAAACATGCTATTGTTTTTATACATATTCCATTATGCCTTTGCAGTAAGGGTAACACTCTCCAGAGCTTTTGAAAATATAATAACCCTTGATTTCTTGTACAGATGTAAAGTGAGGTATTGATAACCCAAAAGTAATTTCTATTCAGATTTTGAAATATTTCAATATGTATACTAGACCATGAATATGCTAATAGTCTATACAAGAAAATGAACTTACAACAAAATAGGCTACTATGAAAAGCTGACTTAGGAAGAAGTTGAATGCAATTCAGTTTCTGTGATCTTACCTTTTTATTTAACTCTTAGGTATAACCTACCCCACTTTGATTACTCAAACTACATAGAACTTGCCATTTTCTCAAACTCTCCCTAAGGGATAAGAAAAGTTTAAATGTTGATTTTCATGGAGATATTTTCTATAAAGCAGGTATTTCTCATTAGTGAATTTGAAATCATGACTGCCTAGGTATTATAAAAAATCGATTAAAAGACATGGAATACACTATTTGCTTCACTAAAATAATTTTCATTTTTTGTAAAATATTTTATTCACTTGTAGAGTGAACTATAAACCATTAATGTTCTTCATGACTTTTTTTCCCCCCAGATAAGTGACCTGAGGTAGAGAAAAACCAGCTGGTGATACACTTAATTACATATGAAATCTCACAAAGTTTTCTACCCAACTCATAGTGCTGTTATAAAGAAAAAATAAGCAAATCATTTTGAAATATTTAGAGAAAGTAAAGGAGGGAATAATAAATGTAAGGCATCACTGTATCTTAATGAGAACCTGAAAGATTAGCTTTTCATCTTTCTCTTAATTATTCATGAATAGTACACTCCATTTCTAAGTGTACAGAAGGCAGAGTGTTTGGGTAGAAGGAACATGGGCTTTAAAGTCAAACAAGCCTGGGTTTGAATCAAGCTTCCATATTCCCTAGTTCTGACCTAAAATAATTTATTCATTTTCCTTGAATTTCACTTTCCTCATTGGGAAAAAATGAGCAAAAATATTCAATAAAGTATTTGACCTATAGTGAAAATTCATTAAATAATAATTCATTTCCTCCTTTGATTCCTAAACCAGAGATTCTCAATTTTTTTTTTCTCTATGGATTTATTTTAAGATTATGGACTACAAAACAGCTGAAAACATTTCTTCAAATAAACTATTGAATTTAATTTTCACTAGTACTCTGTGAACTAATCTGACATTATCCTAATTTTGTACAGGAATAAATTCTGCTTCAAAGGCAGTAAATAATTTGTGTAAGATCTTACAGGTAGTAAGTTACAAATTGAAACTTCACCTTCTATTCCATCAAGCCTGGTTACCCAATTACTTGAAAAAAAAAAAAAATTCCTAGCCAGAACTAACAAAAAGAATGTTTTATACTAAGAAAGTTAACTCTAATGATAATAAATATTATTAAACTATTTCCCTAGGCACAAAGTGCAGTAAGGACATAATCACATTATTATCACTAGTGGTTCTAGTGGTACAGCCAAATATTTTTTAACACTTTTGTTAACACTGTCCTAGAAAAGAGCTTTCTATGAAAAAAAAAAACAGTGAATTAAGGAATATACACCCATATGAAAACTAGTAATAGCGAGTCTCGTTGTTCATGGTGAAGAATGACTTTCAAATAAACTTTAAAGTGTAATTTTATATTTTTCAGTAATACACTAAGTATCCTCAATAATCAATATATTTCTTCCTAAATGATATCGTAAGATGAATAAGTTCTCGGCATAGCATGTACAGAATAGTGATTAGAATTAATAATACTGCATTGTATATTTGTAATTCATTAAGAAAGTACATCTAGGTGTTCTTACCACAAAGTAAAAAAGAAAAAGGTTAACTATGTGAGGTGATAGGTGTGTTAATTACCTTGACTGTGGTTATCATTTCAGAATATATACATATACTTTAGACAAACCCTTAATTTCATTAAGCCTTTTGTCCTCTTCTTTAAATTGGGGGAAATAAAAGTACCTACAGAACAGGTTTTTGTAATGATTAAATGAAATAATCCAAATACTGGTAATAAGTAATATTTATCAAGCATTTTACCACACAATGAACACCATGTTAAACATTTTATATATATATTATCTCATTTAATAATTACAAAACTCTATAAGTAAGTACTATTATTATCCCTTTTATTTATTTATTTTTAAAGATTTTATTTATTTATTCAACACAGAGAGAGAGCGCGCAAGTAAGCAGAGTGGCAGGCAGAGGGAGAGCTTAGCAGAGAGCCTGATGTGGGGCTCGATCCCAGGACCCTGGAATCATGACCTGAGCCGAAGGCATCCACTCAACCAACTGAGCCACCCAGGCGCCCCTATTATCCCTTTTATAGATGAAAAAAGTGAGGTTTAAGGTCCCGCAACCAATACACTAAACCAGGATTTAAATCCAGCAGACTAATTCTAAATACATACCCTTTAAGGCTAAATTCAGTAAGCTCAATGCCAGGCACTTAATAAATCTTGGCTTGTGTTTTGTGTTTATTTCTACTTTACTGAAGGTGTCAATTTCTTATTTAACAGTTCTAAGTTGAATGAAGTAGCTCTCAAATATTGCAATTTCAGGATTCCTTGCTCTTACCCTACTGTATATCATTATAAAAAAGGATTTTTAGGGCAGTGAAAATACTCTGCATATTATAGTGAGGAATATATGACATTATACATTTGTCCAAATCCACAGAACACCAAAAGTGAGCCCCAAAGTAAAAAAATGGACTTTGGGTAATTATGATGTGTCCATGTAGGTTCATGCTTGGTTAAAAAAAAAAAGGTAGTATTCTGGTGAGTGATGATTATAATGGGGGAGGCCATGAACATATGGTTACCAGGTATACAGGGAATCTCTGTAACTTCTTCTCAATTTTATTGCAAACCAAAAACTGTTTTAAATATATAAAGTCTTTAAATGTAATGTGGTATCCTGCATGGAATCCGAGACCAGAAAAAGACATTAAGTTAAAAAAAAAAAAAAAGGAAATCCAAATAAACCAAGGACTTTACTTAATAATAATGTTAACACTGGTTCATTAATTGTGGCAAATATACCATTCTAATATAAAATATTACTAAAAACTGGGTATGGGATATATAAGAACTCTGTACTATGTTCTCATTTTTTCTATAAATCTAAAACTGTTCTAAGAATACATTTACTTGAAAAAATTCAATTAAAAAAAGTCAACAGGAATTGTTTTTGAAATGTAAACATATAAAATGAAGACTGGAAGGGATGTGACCACCAGGATGTATTTAAGTCAAAAAGGCAAATGACAGAGTGTCAGGGCCTTAATCTAGGAAAGGCATTTTTAAAGAAGTAGTTTTGAATGGTTAAAGTCCCCAAATGATAAATTAAAGAGAATTTCAGATTAGAAGGTTTTAAAAAGTGAAATAATTACCCAGAAAAATTATTTTCTGGTTAGTTCATGGAAAGCTGGGACTAAAAACTCTGGACTCTCAATCCAGTGCTCTTTCTACTGTAACAGATTGGCACATAAGAACATGTTTGACTCAAGGCAGTAATAAAGTAAACTGAAGGGGGAAAAAGGGACAAAATGGAAAACCTTTGGATCAGACTCAAGTATTCTTGTTAGTATAGCAAGGAATGGCTTTAACAAGAAGAGAAAAAAAAAATAAATTAGACATTTAACAAGGGATGAAATGTCAGAATTAATGGGAAGTAATGGCAGGTTCCCTGGTTGGTGGTTTCAGATCCAAGCTATTGCCTTTCAGGTAATAATTCAAAGTCCTTAAAGCCTGGACTGACCATACTAAATAAAATAAATTATAACTTGTTGAGATAAGGTCAATTTTATAGTCTGCACCCTGAAATCCCAAATTCATATCTAGTTCTAACTGGGCAACAAACCCATTGTTGGTTGGACTAATTTGTTTTATTTTTCTTACTATATTTAAAAGAAATTATTATGAAAATTTTCAAGCATACAAAAATAGCCTACAATGAAGGAATTCTCTTATACCCTTTATCCAATTTCAGTAATTCACATTTTACCTTACACATTTTTCCTATTTGCCACCACCACCTATTTTCTTCCCCTGAAGTGACTGAACTGATTCAAGATGAAGAACAGAACCATCTTTGTGAAAAGGAAAAAGAAAGAAGAGAAGCAATATTTTCAGTCTGCTATCGACTGAGACTTAAATCAGAAAGGTTCCAGATTGTGAGGCAAATAAATACAGGCCAGGGATAATAAAGTGAAAGTCTGTTAGTAAGATAGTCTAAATATGTTAGTTGACAACCAATGGAACTATTGTCTACGTGGAAGGAGGATATTTTAAAGAATTGTCTTCTGAATTTTCTTCAGTTTGACACGAAGAAGTGGGGTAAGAATGGTAAATCTTCATTGAGATTATACTTTCTGAAGATGAGTTTAACTCTGAGGAACACAAAGTCTGATTTCATCATGTTTACATCCACATAATCACAAACCTTCTATATTCCAACAAGCACCTATATACTATACAACAAAGTAAGTTGGCACTACTGAAAAAATTTCAATATCACCAAGACTCAGTTACTTTTGAAAGTTCAGTTTATTTTTATAGTAAGACATTTTATTTCCCATAAGTTTCTGTGTGCTTGAGTTTTCCCATTTTTAGATTTAAAATTTTTAAATTAGAATATAAAGTGTCTTTGTCAAGTTCAATGGTCTTTGGTAATCTTAATGAAAATATACATTTCTGGACCCTGGAGGACTCTTCCACACATTTAGAATTTCACTTCAGTTTCTTGTGTAAATGTTGAAGGCAGAGACCATTAGCAGCTAGCTGTGCAGCAAATACAAGTACACCTAAAACATCTTCATTGAAAAGAAAAGATGAACAACATTATCCTGAACTGTTTCAACTTTCCATCATGAAACAAAAGGCAAAAATTAGCAGGTAGAGATGGGAAATGACAAGAAAAGGGAAGTTAAAATGACATAACTAGCAAGGTCCAACTAAGTTTTCAAAGCATATATCTAAATATCAGATACCAGTGGGTGTTCTGGCAGGTAATGTGGAGCGAGCTGGACAATGAGAGTGTCCACTGTGTGAGCCAATAAAGCTTCACTGGTTTTGAAAAATAAGTAAATACATACATAGATATCAAGATACACATTCTTCTTCTCAAATTTGAACTCTCCTAATTGATTTTAGATTGCAAATGCAATGAACAGAAACTAATTCTTTCTCCATCTTCATTAACAAAATGTTAGCATGTAGTTGTTTCTTGCTCTCCATTTCTCTTAAACTATAAAAATTTCCTCAATCAAAAAATTCCTTCCTATGTTTCATATAAATTAAGCTTTATATCTGTACAGTCCTACATCTTTGAGGATATCCTTAGTTCTCCATAGATTTTAATTCACTCAAAAGTTTCATAACCTCATAATGGTTTATATGCCCTGCTTCTCCAAAAAGTCTAAGCTCACTCTTTCCCAAAGAACAGTTGTTTATAAAGACCATCCAAACATTGATCTTATTCTTCATTCTTTCTGACCACACATCCTACAATTGCCATGCATTCTAATATATTGCTACCCCTCATGGGTTACATCCCATTTTAACCATCTCAAGTGTCCATCCCCTGCTAACAATTACCTTCCCATTCACATAGCTGGATCACTTTCCAACTCCTGCTTACCCCTCTAAATTCTGCTTCTCTACACACTAATTTCTAATACCAAATACCCACTCCTGAGGCAAAAATGTATTAGTTAAAGATCAAGTTCTAGTAATTTACCTTAAAATTCCAATCATAATGAAAAACATGTATGATTTTCCATAAAGTTCTAATCCTTGTTCCTTCTTAAATGATCTGTCATAGGCTAGTTCTGTGCTACATTTCTCTGTTGCATCTACTATGACTCAGTGAGGGTTCTTTCCTCTGCTTTCTTAAATCTACATCCCCCAAAGACATCTGGTCAGCACACAGTAAAAATATTAAAACACTCATGTATCCGCTCTTTGTCACCATCTCTTAAAATTTTTTTTTAAAGATTTTATTTACTTTTTTGACAGAGAGAGAGGTCACAAATAGCAGAGAGGGAGGCAGGGTGGGGGGGCGGGGCGGGAAGCAGGCTCCTTGCTGAGCAGAGAGCCCAATGTGGGCCTCAATCCCAGGACTCTGAGATCATGATCTGAGCCGAAAGCAGAGGCCTAACCCATTGAGGCACCCAGGCGCCCACTATCTCTTTAAATTTTTGTGAGCACCTATTTTCATTCCATCCCACAGAAACTTCTTTCTCCTTAACATTTGCCTTTCACATAATTTAATAAATACTAGAATAGCAAATAATAGCTGAATATGTTTTCATATATGAGTTATTAATAAAACATGATTACCCATCTGACTGTATATTTTTATTTTAAAAATCAAAATAGAGACAGAGACTAGAAACAAAAGAAATAAACATTCTAGAAACTCAAAGGATTAAGAACGGAGACAGATAAAATTGTCAAAGAAGTGTGTCTTTACTAGAAACATTAAGCAGAATACTTGTCAATCCTCTGACAAGTACAACACTGTACAAACTCTGGACATCTTAGAATGGAAAAAGGCAAATGAGTAAGAGAGTCAAAACTAAATTATTATTATTTCATTATTTTTTATAGTTAATGCTTTTTTATATATTTTAATGTGGCTTACTCTGGAGGTGATTTTTGTGCATTATGTAGAGATTAAGGTATAAATTGTCTTCTAAAGGGATAAAAATTAAGATTTTTCTATTCATTAGAACGCCCTTAAAAAGTGAAAAGACAAGCTATGAATCAGGAGAAGAAATTAGTAGCTAGAATATATAAAGAACTCATCCAAATCAATAAAAAGGCCCATGAAAAATTAAATGAAGAAAATGGGCAAAAAACATGAACAACTATTTTACAGAAGAGAAAACATATATACATGTTCATAGCTCCATGGCCAACTAGAAAATGCAAATCATAACCACAGTGAGATATTTTTTTTATCTACCCAGATAGCAAGAATTAATAAATCTGACAAAATACTATATGTAAATGAGAATATGGATCAACAGAGATATCGTATACATCACTGATGAGAATATAAATGGGTAATACAATTTTGGAAAAATATTTTGACAGTCTCCTGCAAAGTTGAGCAATTACATACCCTATGATCCAGCAATTCGAGTCTCAGTATATACTCAAGAGAATGTCTTACAATCACCACCCAGAAACATACACAAGAATGTTTATACCAGCACTCTTCATATTAACAAAAAAATGAAAAACAGCCCAAACTCCCACTAATTGGAAAAAGGAAAATATACTTTGGCATTGTCATAAATATCATATAAAAGTAAAAATTAACCATATGAATTATAATTACAAAAACATGCATGTATAATCTTAATAATTTAATGTTGAGAGATAAATACAGCATATTAACATATTATTTAGTTACAGCTTTATAAGTGGTATGGCTATAAATATTATTTAAAAAAAATGTGAAATAAACACAAAATTCAGAATGGTTGTAACTTTTGGTTGGGGAATACCGATGGGAGCTGCGAAAAGAGTATAGAGATGACTGTAAATTATGTTCTGATTCTTTGGTTGGATCTTGGGTCCATAGATATTTATTTTGATTAAAAATAATGAATTAGGGAAGCCTGGGTGGCTCAGTTGGTTAAGCCACTGCCTTCAGCTCAGGTCATGATCCTGGAGTTCTGGGATCAAGTCCCACATCAGGCTCCCAGCTCCTTGGGGAGTCTGCTTCTCCCTTCTCATGCTCTCTCTCCCTCTCTCAAATAAATAAATAAAATCTTTTTAAAAAAATGAATGAATGAATGAATGAATGTAATAAAAGAACATTAAAAGAATAAATGGAACAATGACTGAATCATAACTAACCAATTCATGAACCTTAAGTCCAACTGAAAAATGACAACACTTTAGCAATACTTTTCAAACTTGAATTGACACATGAATAACTTGAGATCTTATTAAAAATGAAGATGATGATTAATTAGGACTGGGTGGAATTTGAGATTCTGCATTCTAAGCTCCCACATGTGGATGCTGCTGGTTTTACGGACCATCCACTGATTTCCAAGTATGGAGTACAATGGAAGCTAAAAAGATTGATACACTCAAGGGAACAATAAATGTAAAGCCTGTTATGTAATGGTCTAAACATGGAAGCACTTTTTTTGGTCAAATTAAAAATCACAAAAAAAGAAGCAGAAAAAATATAAATAACCTTGGTTTTAAGATTGAGCATCAGTCACTCAATAAATTTAGAGACTTGAAAGGATAAAGTAAATAAAGTGACCTGACCACTCAATGATATTGTGTCATATTTTGGAAATGATTCTTTGGAAAGATAGGTGCCATATTTTGGAAAGTTGATTATGCTATTAGGAAATAATGATCTGGTTCCACCTCATTGCAAAGTGAATCAGAAGATACTAATAAAAGATACTGGAATTCACTGAAAAAAAAAAAAAAGATACTGGGATTCAGAGTTTACTTTGAAGTGAAAGAAACTTCTTTCCTGAGTTAGAAGAAACTGAAAGAATCTTAAGAATTACGGAAAGCTCACTTTGGTTTCTTTAGGATGAGAATAAAAGTTGTTAAAGATTCCCTCACTGTTCTCTATCAAACTACAACCTGCATTTGAGGGAGTAATCACTGTGATTAGAAATTTTCTTGAAAGGCGGCAGAAAAACAAAAAAGATGACTTCAATGGCATACATGTCCAAGAATGTATGCAGCATATTCTAAAAAGTACTTCTATTGCTCTAGCAACTCAAGTATTGCTAAACAAGAGTAGAGAGATATATTAACAAATATATCACAATTGCTGTTAATTTCATATTTAATAAAGATAATCAATACACAGAAAGTGCAAATATGCCTGATTAGAATAATTTCATTAAGTGAAACACATTGTATTAAAAAGAATCAAGTCAGGTAGTTTTTACTACTAGTGTCACAGAAGGTCTATTCAAAGAAATGCAAAGATCGTTATCTCTTTTAAGATCTATCTTTTCAGCTTTTTATAACACTGTCTCCATTACTGGAAGAATAGTAGCGAAACTGAAGGAAATTAGACCAGTGAAATCACAAGAATATTTATAGTGAAAGCCAAATTATTGGGACAAGAAAATTTCAAAATAAGGATGTATTCTTGCAAAGTGTCAGGTATAAAAATATACTTTGACTAAGAAGAACATGTTCATAAATTCTATTTTCTCCAAACCAGAACTTAGGTGTCTTTAACAGATTCTACAGTATAGATCCTAGAAAATTAAGATTATACTTACATTTCTATAATAAAAGAATGTAAATATGTTTTTTGGTAGTATCGTTTCTAATACATTATACTGTAGGTATTTCCTGATAGTTGCATACCCTCAAAAATTAGCCAATGGCAAATGTGGTGTCTGGCAACTAAAAGATAAAGATTTTACTATTTGAAGTATTCATGTTATAGTCACTAGTAATTGCAGCTATAAATTATAAGAAGAGAATTTGTAATAAAATGTAACAACAGATTACACAGCTGTGCTTAGCTGTTCAAGGCCATTTATTAAGTCAAAGCACAATGCAACATTATCATTATGTCCAGATGTGATGAAGGCCCAGACATCCCACAAAACATTAATATCTCTATATAAGAACAAGAGGTCATCAGGAGATATACCTGAGTAAACAATTTCCCCACAATCACCAGGAAATTAAACAAAGAAGTTCTGGAGACTCATCTTGGACTTTTAAGCAATTAAATATATTCACACCTTCCATGGATCCCACTGTTCGTCTGTTTGAGGCTTTGATAGCTTTATCAGTAATATATTCTAGTATTGAAATGTCAAGAGGCTTAATATCAAACATGCTACTTGAAATATATATATAAAATAAAATATATGTCGCTTGAATATAAAAATGACTGCCCTCAGATTTTCATCATTTTTTGCACAATGGATTATGTTTTTCAAACTACTTAAACATTTATTACTTCACTTGACCTAAAAACTGTATGAAATAAGTGAGGAAAATATACTATTTTAAATATTAAGATTCTGAGACACAGAAGTCAAGTTATTTGCCTAAAAATCATATATATATATGTATATATGCTGACTTTTAATTTTATTTTTAAATACTCTTAAATGTATTTATTTCCACATTTGTTGCCTTGTTAAAGTCATTATCGTAACTAAAGTTTATGTCAAGTCAGCAGGTATTTAATAAGCAACTTCTGGGTGCAAGACTTCCAATCATGCATAATTATTGTTATAATTAACTTGCAACATTGACATGGGTATTATTAAAAATACTTAACAACTAACAACAGAAGGTACCAACCAAAGAAAATGAACACTTGATCAAATTGAAACATATCACCTAAGTTTTACCAAAGGGTATCAGCTGCATGTCAGCCCTGACATGGACAGGACTCAGGCTTTGATTTGATTTCAGACTACCAATCGTTTGTAGACAAGTTTATTTGGCCGAACTGCTCGATTATCTGAAGAATTCTTAGAATATGTAGAAAATTCTGGAAGTGTGTGGTATAAAGTTAAAGAACTCATAAATGTAAAGAAAAAAAAATCACTCCCCAAGTGCCAATATTCAGAAATATGAAGTCAGTACCACCAAAATTAGTCATAGTATTTATAAACATTTTAATTTCTTCATATATATTCAAATTTAATTAATTATATTAAAAAGCATAAATGGGATTTTGAACATGATTTTAGTGAAATTTTTCTTTTCCTTCATTGTTTGACTACCTGCTATTCTCCCTCTATATTTCCTCCCACCCAAAATAATCCATTTTAAAACTTAGTATGCATCCTTCCATATTCTTCTCCCTTTGCAAATAACTTTCTATAAAGCAGACATATACATACACATGCCTTACATATAAAACACATTTTCAGGGATTTTTTTAAATTGTACAAAAATTTAACATTATACACACTTTTCTACACCTTCTCGCTCTTCTCGCTCATCAATGACTCCTGGAAATTCTTCTAGATCACCTGAGATAACTATAATTTCACACCTTTTGGTGACTGCATTATAACCCATGGCATAAATTTCCATTATTTATCAGCATTACCTTATTAATGGAATTACTTTTTCTGCCACTCTTACCACTACAAACAAGCCGTAACAACTTTGAAATCAAAAAATATATATGTCCTTAAATATTGATACTTATATTTCTATGGGATATATTCCCAAGGATGAGATTGTTAAATCAAAAAATATTATGAAGTGAAATTTGTAACAGGTGTTACCAGATTGCATTTCAAAACAGCACACATATTTCCACCAGTAGCAAATAAGAGTCGCCTTCCACATATCTCTACTGGCAGTAAACATTAAACTCATCAGACTAACACAAATTTTAAATGCTAAGACACATTACCTCACTATTCCTTAAATCTGAATTTCTCTAATTCCTAATGAAATTGAGCATCTTCTCGTATGTTAACCAAAAGAATTTGCTTTTCTGTGAATTGTCTTTTCTTCTTACATTGGATTGTTTCATAACCTTTTTCTTAACAGTATCAAAGAAATCTTTGTTACTAACCTTTCATGTTAACATACATTACAGATACTTTTCCAAATCTACATTTTCCTAACGATTCCTGTTATTTTTATATAAAAGGTTTTTATTTTTATGTAATTAAGTTGTTAACTTTTAAACTCAGTTTTCACTCTCGTTAAAAAGATTTTAGGGAAGGGCGCCTGGGTGGCTCAGTGGGTTAAGCCTCTGCCTTCGGCTCAGGTCATGGTCTCAGGGTCCTGGGATCGAGCCCCACGTCAGGCTCTCTGCTCAGCATGGAGCCTGCTTCCTCCTCTCTCTCTGCCTGCCTCTCTGCCTACTTGTGATCTCTGTCTGTCAAATGAATAAAATCTTTAAAAAAAAAAAAAGATTTTAGGGAAGCCAGGGTGGCTCAGTTGATTAAGCATCTGGCTCTTGATTGCAGCACAGGTTTTTGTTTTTGTTTTAAGATTCTATTTTTTTATTTGAGAGAGAGAGAAAGCCACAGACAGAGCATGAGTTAAGAAGGAGGGGCAGAGAGAGAGGGAGAAGCAGACTCCCGGCTGAGCAGGGAGCCCCAGAACCCTAGGATCAAGACCTGAGAGGAAGGCAACTGCTTTCAGGTGAATGAGTCTCCCAGGTGCCCCTCAGTTCAGGTCTTGATCTCAGGGTCATGAGTTCAAGCCCCATGCTGGGTGTGGAGTCCACTTAAAAAAAAAAAAAAAAAGTTCTTTTTTCTTTTCTAAATAGTTTCCTAGATTTTTTGGCAAGTTTTTTGTTTGTTTTCATTTAAGCCTTTCATCATAAATTATTTGTTATGTTAATGTGCAAAATGGAAATACACTTTCACTGTTTTCCATAAAGATCTCCTGTTATGCCAATCCCATTAACTAAATGATTCATTATTTTCCAACTAAATTGTCATCTGTTTTAGGATCCTCTAATCTGTTCAATGATCTATTTGTCAATTCCTATGCCATTATCACATGGTTTTGGTTAACTGGCTTTGTAATATGTTCTAGTATGTTCTAGCATCTCACCATTCTTTTTCAAATTTTCTTGCTTTTTTGCTAGCACTTAATCTTCCATATAATTTTGAAAAAAGATTTTTAATTTAAAAACACCTTCATTGAGAATCGAATTGTAATTGCTTAAATATATATATTTAATATATAAACATAAAAGGTAACTGGAAAAATTAGCCTTTTGCTATTGTGCCATACAAAAATATAATCTGTGCATTAATCAGATCTTGTCTTTAAATAAGATGTTACCCTTTTTTCATATAGGTCATATACAATTTTTCATAATTTTATTAATAAGCATTTGGTAACTTTTGTTTCTATGGGAAATGAAATATTTTTTTCCTATTGGGAAAAAAAGTTCCCTAGATGCCTATTACTTCCAGAGAAAACCTATTGATTTTCATTCAATTATCTTCCATCCAAATGCCCTTCAATTAACCTCAGTAACTTCCTTAGATTTTTAAGAGTTCTAGAATTTTTTAAGTTGAAAGATCAGTCAAAAAGACACGGTAAGCTCTTCTCTACAACTGTTAGCATTACCCATATCATTTGCCTACTACATCTGCTAAGCCCTCCTCATTGGTGTTAAATAACTGTGATAAATGGTTCCTTATCTAGTTTCTGATGTTAATTGAAATATTTTTAGGATTTAACCGTTTTGGATTATATTTTCTGTTGGGTGTAAATGAAAACACTTTATTATATTCAAGCAATTCTATTAAAAATAATGTATTTCTCTTCGGTGATATAATTAACTATGCTGATATATTTCCTATTATTAAATCATGCTTGAATTCTTACTTAAAACACACACACAAAAAACTTTAGGTCCTGCTATATTATTCTTCTTATCCATTGCTGACATTATTTGCTAGTATTTTATACAGAAATTTTGCATTTATTTCATAAGTGAGATTGGACTATAATTTATTTCTGTACAATCCTTATCAGTTAGCTTTTAAATAAAATTAGGAGAGGTTTCAATATTTTTCAAGGACCTAGAATAATTTAAATTACATCAAAATTATTTATTCCTTTAAGTGATCACATTTGGTCATCTTTCTAATCTCTTCTACACTGTATCTGTTTTCTACTTCTGTAGAATAGGTATCTGTTTTCTACTTCTTCTTGGATCAATTTTATAATTTGCATTTGAATAAAAGATGTTCCATTTCTTACAGGTTTCAAATTTACCGCCAGACAGTTGCATTTAGATTTGATTTAAAATGCTTTTCATATTCCAGTTTAATCTTTCTCATTCCCAATTAGTATCTAGTTTGCTATTCTCTTTTCTAATAAACTTTATTATCATTGAGATAAAAAGTACATAACACAAACTTCACCATTTTAACTATGTTAGAGTGTATAATTTGGTTGCTTTCACTACATTCACAAGGTTGTATAAATGTCACCAACTATCTGATTCCAGAATATTTCATCACTACAAAAGAAATCCTATACCCATTAAACAGTCATTCCCCATCCTGCCTTCCCCCAGGCCCTGGCAACTACTAATCTATTTTCTGTTGCTATGGATTTGCCTACTTTGGACATTTCATCTAAGTGGAATCATGCAATGTGTGGCCTTTTATATCCAGATTCTTCCAGTTAGCATAATATTTTCAAAGTTCAGCCATGCTGTAGCATGTATCAATATCTCGTTCTTTTTTATAGCTGAGTAATATTCTATCATATGGACACACCACATTTTTGTTTATCCATACAGACATCAGTTGATGGACATCTGGGTTGCTTCTACTTTTTAGCTACTATGAATAATGCTGTTCTGAAGATTTGCTTTATGTGAACACAAATTTTATGTGAACATATGCTTTCAATTCTCTTCCACTTCACAGAATTGCTGGACCTGTTTTCTTTTTTGTTTTTTTTATCTTCATGTATTATATTTGTCTTTCCAAAGAACAAGTGTTTTTTTTTTTTAAGATTTTATTTATTTATTTGACAGACAGAGAGCACAAGTAGGCAGAGAAATAGGCAGAGAGAGAGGAGGAAGCAGGCTCCCCGCTAAGCAGAAAGCCCGATGTGGGACTCGATCCCAGGACCCTGAGACCATGACCTGAGCTGAAGGCTTAACCCACTGAGCCACCCAGGTGCCCCCAAAGAACCAGTTTTTAGATTGATTTTGTTTTCCATTTCATTAATTTCATCTTTTAAAAATTAATTCCCACTTCTTCTTTTTCCCCCCTCTTCTTTTTATTCTTTATTCCAATTTCTTACAGCTAATAGATTGCTCTTTATGTTCTTTCTTAATACTGAAGGCATATAAGGCTATCAACTCTCTTCTGACAACCTCTTTAGCTATTTTCCATAGGTTTTGACATAAAATAGTCTCCTTTTCATTGTTTTTCAAGTTACTTCCTTTTTAACCAAGGGTTATGCAGGAGTATTATCTTTAATTTCTAAGTAGTTAATAATGTTTGTTACCTTTTAAATTAAAATCTACTTGCACTAGCTTATAATCAGAAAACGTGCTTATAAAATCTTTCTAAAATTTATAGTCTTCTTGGTACCTAAACATAGAGATAGTCAAAAGAAATATATAAAGAACATCAGATTTTACATATATATTATTTTTATGAGTTATATTCCATTTCTCTTAGTCATTATTTGTGTTTAACAGAACCATCTGCACCTTTCCAGTAGTTTTTGCTTTATGTACTTACTTACTATAAATAAACTTGCCGAATACAGATTTATGTGGTTATTTTCTTCATAAACTGTGCCTTTTATAGGTACAGTATCTCTTTAGTATCAATGCTGTCACTTTTTTTTCTATTTTCCTTTTGTTTGCATTGGCGTGATGTCTTTTATGCCCACCATTTTACAAAGCTTTCTCTTTAACTTTGTCTAGGTGTTACTCCTGTAATATAATGAGTGGTTCATGTTTTTAAACTCATTCTGACATCTGTCTTTAATGGGAGTATTTTGTCCATCCACATTAAACATAACAAATGATGCATTTGTTTTTATCTCTTCTAATTACTTGTATTTTCGTATTTTATATTCTTGTTTCCTTGTTACCTTTTTCATATTTTTTTTTATCAAGTGGGTCTGCATCCTATTTTCTCCTTGCTAATACTGAGGTTCTCTAGGGTACACTATTGTATTCCCTTCTTTACCTCCCTTTTCTGCTCTAATGAACACTTTTTCCCCCATCATGAGATTCTATCCCCTTTTCCTTTTCCCCTAAATAGATGAGATCTTTATGATACATTCACCTTCCTCCCACTTCTCATCCTTCTGTCTCTCATCTCCACTACTCATTTTCCTCCTCTTTTATTTTCCTTCTACCCATCTCCTCCATCAACTCAGTTGGGTTTTGTTTGTTTGTTTGTTTTCTTTTCTTTCTTCTTTTTTTTTTTTTTCCTAAGATTCTATTTACTTAGAGAGAGAGAGGGAGAGAGAGCGCACAAGTTTGGGTTGGGGAAGAAGTAGGGGGAGGAGCAGAGGGAGAGGCAAAAGCAGGCTCCCCACTAAGCAAGGAGCCTGATGAAGGACTCCAAACCAGGACCCTGAGCCTAAGACAGACACTTAACCAACTGAGCCACCTAGGCACTCCCAACTAAGTTTTCATCAGACAGTTTAGTACTTTAAAAAGTTTCTTTACAGAAATTTGGTATTTTTATTTCGAAAGTCTGAAATTATGTTTTTACATATTTACTAGTTATCTATCTTAATCACTTTTAAAAATAGTTTTTATTTATTTTTAAGTAATCTCTATGCCTGACATGGGGCTTGGACTCATGACCCCGAGATCAGGAGTCACATGCATTAACTGACCCAGTCAGGTGCCCCAGCTTTCTCTCTTAAATGAAATTATACACACACACACACACACACGCACACACACACTAAAATGCTTATTATTCACCACTATATTCCTTTCTTCTTCATCTTCTTCATCTTGAAGTCTTTGCTCTGGTTCATTTGTTGTTTGCTTATAATCCATCCGAGGCATTTTTTCAGATGGGGATATAGTAATTTTACGTTCTGAATTCTTGATTATCCCTAAATGTATTCCTTTCACCTTCACTAGCAACTGGTAATTTTGGGGGTGTTGATTCTTGGATTGCAGTCATTTTTCTTTTGTAGTCTGTAGATGTCATTGCACTATCTTCTAACTCACTATGTTGCAGATAAGAAGTTCTTTGATACTTTGATATTTTCCCCCTTTATAGAAACTTATTCTCTTGGGAGATTGTAAGATAGTTCAATTTGTTGTTAAGAGTTCCGAGCTTTTATCAGGATATCACTATATGTGTATTTTCTTTCATTCAAGACCATAAATTAGTAAATCCTTTCAATCCACAGACTCTGATCTTTCTTAATCTCAGAGAAATTTTCTTCTATCATTTAATTTACCTCTCCTCCATCTATTCTTTTCTCTCCCTCTATAGTTCCTATTATTCACATGTTTTGACTTCTCATCTGACCTCAAAGACTCACCCTCTTAATTCAGGATTTTCATCATGTTTTACCTCTGTTCTATGCTTTGATATATTTCTTGCATTTGGTCTTTGAGTTCACTGATTCATGCTTTTTTTTTTTAAAGATTTTATTTATTTATTTGACAGAGAGAGATCACAAGTAGGCAGAAAGGCAGGCAGAGAGAGAGAGGGGGGAAGCAGGCTCCCACTGAGCAGAGAGCCCGATGCGGGGCTTGATCCCAGGACCCTGGGATCATGACCTAAGGCAAAGGCAGAGGCTTTAACCCACTGAGCCACCTAGGCACTCCTTTGATTCATGTTTCAACAGCAAACATGTTCTCCTTCAGTTTTTCCACTGGGTTGTTCAATTGAGACATGTTTTTTATTAATATCTGAAATTCTTTTTTGTTCTGAATTTGAGTTTCCTTAAATTTTCTTTTCCCCAAATTCAGGTTGTACTTATTTTTGCCAACAGCACCTGCTGCTTGGAGTATGTACTCTCATTTTCCTACCTGATCTTCCTATCTCTCTCACTAGTAGGTCCCCTTAAATGGATTGTTATTTTTCACTAATAGCTCACTGGAGCTCAGTTTTGGTTACTGAAGCATCCTCGATGGCAGACACATTTGGTGAAATGCAAAGGTAGAATCTGTTGGTTCCCTGCGGAGGCATAAGGAAGAAGATCTTTTTTGTCCTATCTATTTCGTTTCAGTCTCAGGGACAGGAAAATTCGCCAGCACGTTTAGAAACTTTGGCTTATTTGTCAGTGGGGGAGATTTAGATACTTAAATGACAAATACTGGTATTTTTCCCCCAGTGGTTCACACATCCCTGAAGCCCAAGCTCTTCTTCTCAATGTCTACTGTTTTCTGATCTTTATCTCTGAATTCCAGTACTGTTCTCTAGTTGTTTGCCCAAGTGAAAGTAGAAGTTTCAAAGCAGTGTCTCTGCCCGAGGTGTCATGTCAACTGTATTCAGAAAGACAGTCAGGAATTGGAAGTGAAAGGGAAGATAGCCATATGTGTAGGTCACCTTGTTTTCAGAATCCTTAATTTTAAAAATGTTGTAGGTAGGGAGGTATGTGGATCTGGGTTGTGTTTAGGACTTCATTATATAATGATTGTCAAGAACCAATACTGTCCTCAAAAAACATATTCCTAAATATATAAAAATGACAATGTGTTCTCTTTATGCTTTTAGACACAGATCCCAAAATATACCACAGCTATTAATCACTTGAAGTAAGCTTTAATGCAATCCCAGTTTTAATTATTTCAGGACATAATTATCTTTTGTTTTAGAAACAGTTTCAAATCAATGTGCTGTAGTTTCCATTAGTAGAAAGACAAATTATGACTTTGCCCAACCATGTAAGTTTCCCCAAATCCAACTAGCAAGTCTTGTAAATATGAAAAAGCACGTCAGTGTTATGTAGGAATTAAACATGCATTCTGCACCGTGGTTACCTCACATTATCCTCCATATTGCTCACAGCCCAATAACCATTTTTGCTTTCTGGAAGAGCTAATAATATCACCTAACATTAAAGTGTTTCTCTGGACTAGACTTCTAAACAACTTAGATAATAAGGTAAAATAAGCTAACACTCTATTCCTTAATTGTATGAACTTTTACAAACTTTTTTTAAGAATTAAGAAGCTCACATAAAATGTTCAAAATCTCAATTGCAATCTATTAAGTGCAAAAAATACTGTGAGTTATTTGTCCTGCTATCCAGATAGGAATCATATAGGATATGAAATTTGGGTTTCATCCTTGAATCACTAGGTAATGTAATTCTGTGTACTCTATTCAACACAATATCCTGAATTGATTGTAATAGATTTGCTTTACCATTGATGGGTGGTATCTGATATATTTCTTTTCTGAATCACAGTAAATATAATTTTATATTGAAACTTCTGCCATGACAGAATTTCATTAAGTATCTAAAAGAATGAAAGATCATGAGCATGTAGAAAATGTTTGGGTCTTAAAGTACAGAGAAGGCCTGTGATAGTTAATAACAATTTTAACAATGCTAAATTTGAACCGGTCAACAGAAAATAAGGAAATAGATAGCCTGGTAAGCGAGGATCCAAGTACTCTTCCTAAGACAGCTACAGAGGAGCCTGGTCAAAAATGAATCCCTCCAGTGTACCAGGTATTATATTCAGCACTAGAGCTTTAAAGAGGAACAAAACACGGCACTTGCCCTTAAAAAAGCACAGTTCAGTGCTACCTTTCCTGAGTGATGAATATCAAAGAATTTGAGTCATGAGTTAAACAGCATATAAAATATTAAACTGAAATTTACTTTATACTAGATATACCCATTTTTACATAATAAAACTCATCATTACACAAATAATAGAAACAGAGGTATTATATATAACATGCAATTATAGAAAAGCAACAATCATTTATTTTCAGTTTTTATACACTTTGGAAATTCACTTTATAACAAATGTTGAGAATATAATGCCGAATAGCTGAATCAGAAGAGCCTGGAATCCTGTTTTTTTTTTTTCCATACTGTTTTTCAGCTTAAATTACCCATTTTAATACAGTATTGCCTTGTTCTCAACCCTTTACTAGAATAAGAAAGATTATTGAGAGCATGAGTTTTCAAAGGTATTTCTCTAAGGGTCCTATATATAAACAAAGGTCAGATGCAAACAACATAGCTGTTAAAAAGACTAGGTACCAAAAGACGCCAAAAGAACAAGAACAAGAGTATCCATGACAATGAACCTGAAGGGGAAAGGTATTATGTATAAACTGAATATTATCTTTCTACCTTCACAGTATATTGTTCTTAGTGAGGTGACCATTTAAAACATGCAAAATGATCACTGCACTATATTTCCTACTGCACTGAAGAGTCTGAGGAAAAGATCAGAGATATTGTCATAAGAAACAGTAAAGACATATAAGTAGTGGTGCAGCACTTTGATTGTTCTTTGTCTCCGCTCCCACAGTCCAACTCATACAATACAGCTCAACAATGAGTAGTAGCTCTTAAAAACCTTTGAAGTCTCTAGTACCTTGTAGACAAAGGGCATGGCATATATAGCTGTTTGTAACTGGCTTAATGTCTTTAAAATCATTTGCAGTAACAAAAATTCACTTTAAAAGTTGCTATAGTTCCCTTTTCATTAACTCATGTTGACGATCCTAAATATAATCCAAACTCATGTATGCTAACTTAACTGGGGCTGGTCGTTTGAGCCTATAACTCTAACAGAAATGCATTTATCCTATCAAATAAGATTGAAGCTTTCTTTCAGTATAGTGACAAATTAAGGAAAAGTTACAGTTACATAAGAGAAGTCTAGACTCTATTCCACCTTAAGCCTTGTGGAGCCTGGTTTAAAACTCCAATACTGTGGAAAGGAGGAGATCAAAAGCTAAGTTACATAATGAAATGAAATGAAATTACAGTATTAGTTATTTCATCATTCACATTCTTAGAAAAGCTAATAGGTGTTTTTTTATACTTGAAACCTGGACAGCAGGCAACAAATAATGTCCCTGGAAATAGTGATTTCAGAATTGAGTGGCACAGAGAAGATACTCAATAAATGACAGCTATTCTCAGATTTACCACATAGACTTCTGTGCTAAACTGCATTTCTTTGAGATAGACCTAAACTTACTGCCTAATTTTTATTACTGATGACCATGTTTTTTTGTGTGTGCCAAAAACACAGCAATCTTTGTATCCTAAACTCTGGGTGGCCCCTACATAAGCCAGGTGCTGCTTTCCGAAACAAACAAGGGGACAAACAATATACATAAGGGCCTTCCAAAGTCAGCAAAATCTGTCCCACTTTTGAAGATATTGTTTCTGTTCTGCCTCAACCTTTTTTTCTGTATGATTCCCTGGTTCTTGTTACTCAATATCTGCTTAGATTTAGTTCTCCTTTTTGACGTCTACCTTCCAAGTTTCCCAGTATCTAATGCTTCCTTTGCCTTGCTCCTACTCATGATTTCCTCAGCCTTCTTTGACATGTTACCCAGCTCCACTGTTGTCCACAGAATCAAATCAGGCAGCAGCTACCCAGTCCATCCATTGTAAAACCTTTAGACAAATTCCCTCTCAGCGTTTGTAATTCTAGACTGTAGAGTTACATTTTAAAAACAGACTCTACCATAGCAACCATTCCTCCCACTTATAGCTCTTTCACCTTGTGCCCTTTTCTGAAGCCTTCTCCAAATCCACTATGCCTTTCTTGAAATAAAATTACCAGTACTAATCTGGGCAAGCACTGAGTGAAAATGGTCCCAGAATAGAGTCATGGTGAGGTGGTGCTTAGGAATTTAGGCTGAACTTGAGTTTGAATCTCCAGCTGTTATATACTAGCTGTGTGACTTTGAAAAACTTTAACTTTTCTGAGTCTCAGCTTGCTTACCTTTAAAAATGCCATAGTAAAAGTACATGCCTCATAGGATTATGGAATTAATGGGAAAATATGCAGCTATAACCAATTCCTGGTATAGAGTAAGTGCTCAATAAATGTTGGCTGCCATTGTTATTGTTATTATTTTAGTACAATGACAGATGTATTTCATTTCATTTTCACTATGTTTCCTACCAATAAGTCTTTTGGCACAGTGCCTTTAGAATAGAGTTTACATTAATTCCTCAATATATGTGCCAGGTTTCAGCTAAGTAATAGTCTAAAATCAGCTTCCCTTCTAAATATCCCTTAGTATATTTTTTCCTCTATTTGCATGCATTGAAGCACTCATATCACCTTTTGTGCCCTATGGTGGATCTAATCATTTTCTTGCCATTTCTCACTATTGGCTAGATATTTGGTAGGCCAGAATAGTTAGCATTACCTACTACACTGGTAAATTTTCATATATTCTGCCTCTGAGGAGATTTATAAAACATTTATAATTAGTACCAGAGCATCTACAGCTCTGGTGGGTATAGGGAAGAGGAAGGATCCAGGGATTGTAGAGCTTTCTCGAGACTGTGGTTTCCATTTGTGAATAGGTAAAGTATGTGATGTTTTTGAGCCTCTCACTACCATTCCAGCAAAAGAAATGCGAGTCAATTAAAAAGAAACTGAGAGTGAAATTTTAAATGAAAACTTTGAGGTTATCACTAAATAAATACCTACAAGCAGGTACACATGAATTCTGTATGGCTTTGTTTCTATATATGACAGTACAATATTTGCTAGGTCTTTTCTAACACAGATTCTTTCTACTTTTCTTCATCAAATAAGAGTCAACTTTCTCAGTCTCCTTTCCATCTGTTCTATGTGACTCTATCTCTGGATGGGTATAATGTAGGATCAAAACTCAAATGCAGGAGTTAAAAATTTATAATGGCTCCTGGGTACTCAGAGTATATTTCTTGCTTAGAGAAACACAAAAACCAAGTTCACCTTTCTTCTTTGAAAAATGTATCTATTTCTCTATCTATATATTTCATAGAATGATAAAATGACTGAGTTAGTTCATTCTGTTATTACCCACTTTTTCCAGTTAAGCAACTCTATGTGGAATAAAATGCAAGGAATCCTGTTTATAAATTCTGTTAGCAACATAGCTTCACGAGTGTAAATGAGCTGAGGAAAAATTCATGAAAAATAGTAAGTTTATTATAGTTGTAAACAAAGATTACAAGTACTTAATTTTTATGTATCTATACGTTTATAGATATGCCATATTTGAAAGCAAGCATCACTAAAATGAAACTTATATCAAGGACTAAAAGTAAAAAGCAAAGTCAAATATTTTACATGTGCTCTTTCCCAGTACCTAACATATCACTTCCAGTCATGTTACTTAAAGCTAAAATAAGGATCCAAGTGTCAAAAGAAACATACTGATATTATTAAGCTGGAAGAAACCCTGAAGATGAAGAGGGCAGAGATTCAGATTATGTGACAGGCCCAAGATGATACAACTGGTGGCAGCACTAGGCCTGGAACAATCTCTCCTAACTCTACCTCTGAGATTTCTGACAATGTGCAATAAAATAAAAGTTAAATCTAACAGATGAGGGATTAATAAAAAGATTAGATGTTGTCCCCTCAAGTTGAAAACCTTTGGATTTAATAACTTCTACTTATATGATTTTGTATTACTAGGAAAATAAGTTTTAAATAACATAAAATTGTAAAAACTGACGAGAAGTAATGAAAACTACAAAGAAAATTTATGCTTTTCCTTAAATCAGAACCATGGAAACGGATATTTTTTAATGTCTAAATAAAGCCAGAGATTTATTGGTTCCGTGTGCATGTATGGTAGTGGGTTTTGTTTTGTATTGTTTTGTTTTACAAATTGTTAAAGGTTCTTCCAATTTCCCTGTGCAATGGTAATCTGTGTTCTAAAAATGGGGTACACAGAAAATTAATTTCTGATAATTAATTAGAAAGTACTTAACTATGCACATATAAGCCTCTAGAAACTTACTAATGACAGTAAGAAAATGGTACTAAGAATTTCAAAACTAAAAATCTAAATCTTTTTAATATTGTCTGAATTTAGAAATAAAGAGCATCTTTTAAAAAGTCAAAAGTAATTGAAAAAGAGATTAAATCAGTAAACCAATTGTGTATATTTTTCCTGAAGTGCATATTCATGAGCTGACAGTAGAAACAGGCTGGCTGCTTTGTTTGACTATAGTTCTGTTTACCTCATACTGTCAAGAATGGATTTTGACACTCACAGTATTAATATTGCTATTTTTATTGATATAATTAGCACTGCTATAAATAATTCCTCAGTCTGCTATATCTAAGTATATCATTCTAATCAGCAATATTAGGACTTCTTTTTCCTAAATGATGATTTGGAAATAGACCACTGGCCCAAAGAACCACAGTAAACTCATGATGTAGAAGGTATGGAAAAAAAACACTGCCCTGTCAATAGAGACTACTGTTTTGTGTAGGACTTCACTAAACAAAATAGTTTATATTTGTTTGAAACTAAAGTTTCTCACCAATCTGCTGTTTCAATTTCACATCACACCATATTGTACCTAAAACAGGCAATCTGGATTCCTGTTGCTACTTCCCCCCCACCCCACCCCCAAACAGCTCAGGAATGGGTTTGAAATACAAGGCTTGAATATATAAAGCAAAAGAGTTAAGACACCCAAAATTCATAATGGGTGGGTGAAAATAAGTGTGCTTGAAGTCATTTGTGTAACTGCTAGTGGGTGGCCCACTTGTGAGTTTTTGATCATCACATGAAAGCAAAATCAAAACATATTTTATCATGCCTCTGGATCACATCAGCTGCAATGATAACCTTATCTAGACCTTGAATAGTTTGTTCACAAAACAAAGTGGGGTGACTGACCCAGTGCATATTCAACACGGAGTACGAAGGCCAAAACAAAATGACAATACAATTCAAAACAAGTTTGTAGAAATTTTAGACTAGGATATTAAACCTTCCTTTGTCTCCATCACTTGACAGATGGTTAGCCTTCACACAGCCTAGTATCTCTGGCAAAGAAATAACTGTGTCTAGCCAATAACACCCCAAATTTTTATTTAAAATGCAGTGTACACATACTTACACTTACCTTAAAAACATGAATATTAATAGTCATTTGATTTTATTGCTTATTATTATAAAAATCTGACAGATATCAAGATTTGTCTTTTGCCCTATGAACACCCATTTTTGAAACTTTCAACTGTCCTGTGGATCCAGGATTCTAAGAACTCTTCACTTTAGATTTTATTAATTTCAGGGGGATGCTTGCTAATCATGCTTCAAAAAAAACTTGCAGTAACTTTTAATCCAAAATTATTACAAAATTTACAAAGATTTAATTAGCTTATGTTTCTATGTTGCTTGGAGCAAAGTTTAGGTAGGTAACAGTGAGTTAAACAAAACACCTGGGAAAATATTAAGGACCACGAGGCAGGACTGAAATTATTTATCCAATACGGAAATATGTCTTTTTTCAAAAATGCTCATATATAAATGTATACTCAGATACAGATAAACACACATTAATCAACCATTAAAAATAGAAAAAGCTCTTCGTTTTTTAACATTCTAGCAACCATTCTTCCACTTTGCTGTTTAAAACAAGTTTTCATCTAAGACAATATATTCCATTAGTATAGCCTCTGCTTTTCTTCCTAAATCTTCCTATTTATACCTTTCATATGCTGGCAGGTCTGTATACAAATAGCCAGAAGAAACCACGGACTGTTCTCTAAAGTGCATTAATACGTACCCTTTCTGGAAGAGGTGATTATGCTACAAATTAGCATAAATAGAGATCTAATGTAGGTATAGAAATTCAAGCCCTTCACAGCAGGGGATGGAAGGACTGGCGGTGGGAGAATTGTGTGTTTAAAAAAAAAAAAAAGTTATCCTACTTAAGAATGAACACTGATTTGGCTAACAAAATAAGACTCACTGGGACAGAGAAAAATAATGAAAAATCAGAACTTGCTATTTTAGAACTATGAACTAGGTTTTGGAAAGGTGAGACACCCACTACTTAAAGCAACAAACTCAGTGTTAAATCATACACTCCGTTAACCGAGCACCAAGTTTCCTTCTGTTAGAAACCTAGGATTTTTACACCTACAGACTAAATGATTAAAGTAATGCTAAAATCTTCTGTAACGTTCCTCTTGCATTACAAATGGTCTATTAAATCAGAGAAGTGCCAATCAAATGCTTTTGTAGTTTGAAAGAAAGGTTTAAATAACAAAGCATTTTTTGCAGGCCTCTTTCTCTCTCTTTAATGTCACCTATAAATTAATTACAACAAATTTCCATCTTCTCTTGATAAAACCACAACTGAAAAAGATTTAGGCAGTTCATTTTTCAGATATACTCCTAAAACAAATTCTTACTGAAAAATTAAGATATTCTAGCTTATATTTCACCACAATTTGCTAACAAGATAAAAAGCTCCATCGGAATTTTACAGTAAATTCCAAGACACAGATTTTTTAATATAAAGTAACATTTTATTTATTTCATAGGCATGCTTAAAATTATGAAAAAAATAAAACCTCTATCAGTTAAAAAGACCTACTGAAATGTATGGAGAACGTTTCACGACAAAAACTAAGGGTACAAGTAAAGTTAGCTCTTCCTTTCTTATCACTGGCAATTAGTAAACAACTCCCTGCTCCTCAAACTTCTGTAAATTCTTTCAAATTGTACTCTCTAAAATGAAGAAACTGGTAGGTTTTAAAACTGCATACAAAAATCTCTTCTCCTAGCAATCTGAAGTATGCAAACTATATGTGACATTAGAACATAAACTCCACAAAGGCAGGTTATTTTATATCTTGTTCACTGTTACATCCCAAGTGTCTAGAACAATTTCATAAATTTAAACATCCATTTCAGAAAAGCATGATTATTTTAGAGAATAAAGCAGAGCCCATCAAGCTCCACTTCTGTATTCCAAATGTTTTAAATAAGTCTCTCTTTGTCACTCATTCTAAAATATTTGAGATAATTTGTAATTCACTTATAAATTTTAGATCCTTTACAGTAAGTAAGTTGTATATTTTAATGCTCTTCTAAATTGACCTAATTATTCAGTCAAGCCTTTTTTTCTGGGAAGTCCAATTGGTTAGAAAGCCCTCTTCAGATTTTCACTACTAAGATAAAAATAATTCATTTAAAATGGATTTTTCCTTACATTTTTATTCCAATACCAAGTAGTCAAACTCATATTAATTTGATGGTAAGATTAGTTGGATACCTGTGGGTCACAAAAACTTTCTGAATTAACTACATAGTAAACTGCATCACATCTAGTAGTTCTAAACATACCCCCAAAATTATAACTTTCACACAGAAGTTTTTCTTTTCTCTAAACTCATATTGTCTTTCAGTAGCTACTGAGTATACATACACATGAACTCTCTCTTTTTTTGCTGTAGTCGTACTCTTAAAATACTGGCATCTTAACTGAACTAGACCGATAAGCATAACGACTTCTTCCCAAAGATGGATAAAATTTGACAACTTCTTAATCTTAAACTTTTTTCTTTAGTCTGTTAAAATCGGGACCTCACCATGAAAGGGCGTATTGCTTTGGAGGCTGGTGCACAGTAAACTTGTCACCTGATCTTCATATGCAAAAGGCCTGTATTCCACTGGTCTGTGAGATCTGAAATCACAAAACCAAAAATACCCAACTGCTGGACTCACTGAGCAGCTAATATATTTCTAGAAAATTCACTTTTCTTCTTCTTCTCACCTGTTTACTTTAGCACCATATATTCTTAAACCTAAAGCCCTCCAAAATTGAGCTCAATGGATATCACAACCACAATTTTAGGAATTAAACCTTGAGGTCTGAACAATGAGTAACATCAGAAATTCTTCAAGGGCAATTCCAAAAGCTTTTTTGAGGGAAGACCATTCCCAAGAGGGCACAGTGGTATCACCATGCACTATTTGTGCATCAACTTTGATACATTCTGATTGAGAACAAAAGAGCAAACAAAGACTTGAAAAAACAATGTAAACTGCTTTTTTTTTTCTTCTTTTCCTAGAAATACAGAAATACCTACACGTAAAGCTGAAATGCAGAAAAGTAGCCAAATCTGGACTGGTCAAACTTCTATGAGGGGCAGTGGGGCGTATGTTTTAACTATTCCCATGTGACAGCAAATGGTATCTGGGATTAGGAGCAAGAGGTAAGAAAGTAAACCATTTATTAACTGAATTTGCTAATGTTACTGCTTATTTAAATGTAGTGTTTACAGCTATGGAATCTTTTTTACAAAATGTTCGCTCGTCACAATTTGTTTTAAAACTTTAGATGGCAACAAGTTACGACAGTAACTTTAGGATAGAACTAGCTTGAAAACATGGGGTAACGAGTAGTCTCTGCTAATTTTATTAGCTGAAACTTACACACGATCACGCAGAGAGAAAATCTCTCGCCTTGAGCTTCATCTTGGTATTTTCAATGGCTAGAGTAGTGAAGACAATTTTCACACGTCTAGAAAGTTGACGTGTTCAATTTAGCTTAGGCCAATGCTGATTCTGAGGATATTATTTAACCCACAGACTTCCAAATTACTTCCTGTTTCAATGAGATTTTTATTAGAGAACTGTCATCTTGCTACTGACCCCATTCAGCCGGGTTCAGTGTTAAGAGATCAGCAGATTACCGCGGTAGGTAGTGTAGCTGTACGCCATATTGTGTTTTTCGCTAATGTTTATAGTTTATGTGTGTGCCTAGCATATGTTTGTGCAAGTGTGTTTATCAATAGAACTTTTAGAAAATCCCTGCCTCCTGCCTCTTCAGCATCCTTAAAAAGGATAACAGCTGCGGGGGGGAGTGGTGCGGGGGTGGGGTGGGGGGGCGGAAGGAGGGAGCGTGGGAGGGGGCGTGGGGTGGGTGGTGGAGAGGATCAGAAAGCCACACAGACAGTAATGCATTAAACAATGTGGGAGAGTGCGTTTCTTTTAAACTTTCAAAAAGCTTCCAACCGTTCTATCTCAGCTATCGAAAAGCGTAAACATTTTTTTAATGTTTCCAAAGGGGCCCAAAGGAGGAGAGAAAGAAGAGGCGTGTCTTCCCTTCCCAAGCTCCCTCCTCTAGAGTCGTAGCAGCGAAGCAGGCGGGGGCCGGTAGCTTCGGTGTCTGGAGGGGCGTCCAGCGGCTCTGGGGCCAGGACACCTCCCGCCCCCCCCAGTTCTCTGAAGACGCTCCAGAGACCGCAAGAGCCACGGCAAGCGGGGGAGGGCGAGGAGGGAGGGGGCGGAAGACAAGCCGGCGCCTCTAGCAGTTCCTGAGCCCCGGCTAGTCCCCCTCATCTCCTCTTCTTGGAAGCGGCAACTCCAGGCGCAGGGAGTAGAAAAAAGAAGGCAGAAGACACGTTTCCAGCTGCGGGACGGCCCGCCCGCTCCAAGGACCCGGGACCTCCCGCACTCCCTCCCTCCCCGCCGGGTCGCGCGAGGCCATAGCCGCCGCCCGGCGCAAGGAGGGGCGCCCAGGGGGAGGGGGCGCGAGCGGGGCGGGGCGCGGGGGCGCGCGCGCTCGGCCAGTCGGCAGCTCGCGGGCTCGCCACTCTAACTCGTTCCCTCAACCCCACCCCAGTCCCCCCCCCTCCCCTCCCGGCCCCCCCCACTCCAGTGCCTCGCAGACGCCTCATCCCTCTCGCACGCACCCCCCCCTCCCTCCCACCCGCCCCACAACAAATTAGAGTTTTGGGGGTTACCTCCTCGCGCTCTTTAATCTTCTTTCCTCAACTCCTAAACTTCCCCCCGCCCCTACTTCTTCGGCAGAAGGCCCACATTGGGTGCCTCACGCCGCGAACCCTCTATCTTTTCCCGCTATTGGGTTGTTCTTATGCCACTCTTCACTTCAGTGAGCCAATAAGAGTGGGACGCCCCTCGTGAGGTTGCCGCCCATAAACAAAATGCACTCTTCCTCCTCCTCTCCCCCGTCCCCGCCCCCATCGGCTTCTTTCCTCATCTCTACCACCTTCGATTGGGCTAGAAGAGGCCCAATCCGCTATCTCAAACACCCATTGGGGAACGGAAACTTCGCTCAGAGAATTGTTAACAGGCGATTGGTCGACAGACTTCCCACTCCCCCCCCCACCTCTGCCCACCTTCGCCCACTCTGGAGAGGTCAATCGTAACTCGTCGTTCAGTGATCCGAGAGGTGGAGGGCTATTGGTTGAGAGCGCCCGTCAGACCGGATTGGAGTGAACCATGATTGGTCAGCACCGACACGATCAGGTTTGGTTGTCTACTCCTCCGCTCCTCCTCCCCTTTTCCTCCACACCCCGCCCCCTCCCGACTGCTTTTACTTTCTACGCATTTCTATTTCCTCCTTTATTTATTTATTTGTGATAAACTTAAATGACCCGGCGACGGAGGCGGGACTCGCGGCGAGGCCGAGGATGACGAGAGACGGCCTGGGGCCAATTGCCGAGGGGGCTGCGGGCTGAGGGGCAGCTTCGGTGGCCAGTGAGAGGCAGGTGTCTGGAGCGCGCTAGGCCTGTGGAGCCGGGATGCCCCAGCGGAGGCGGCGGTTACCCGCTGTCTGGCGCGGCGAGCTGGCGGGAGGAGCCGCGGAGGGGAGGAGGGGGTGTCGCTGTCGCAGACAGCTGAGGCAGCAGGATGGAATCTGGATCTAGGGAGGTGGAAGGAAAGAGGGAGCGAGGGTCTGGCGAGGCGGTGGCGCGCAAGGCCACGCTAGGTCAGACTTGATTCCTGCGGGGTAAGCTGCAGGTTGCCAAGCCTGGAGGTCAGCAGAGGCCGCCGAAGCAATGCCAGGGCTCAAAGGGAAAATTGGTCCGTTCAGGAGGTTTAGAAAAACACTGTGTAAAACAGTTCGTAGTAAGCCGCCCTTAATAAAAATGAGGATATTATCCTAACGGGAAAAACACATTATGTTTCTTATTACTAAACGCCTGAAGTACCAACGACACAACCGGAGCCCACAAAATTCAATATCCTGAGGGCTAGAAGGAACAAATAAAGCAACACAGAAAATTAAATGCGGTTCAGATGCTTCAATAAAACCTTCATCCTCGTCCATTTGTCACTCAACATAGCACTCCCCAGAGCCAAATTCTTACCAAGTGTTAGTCCAATGCTTAGGCATTGGGAAGAAAAATGAGGCTCAAGGCCAGCAAGATGCTCAGGAAGGATACCTAAAAAGGGGTAACATAGGGGGAAAAATTTCCTTTCGCTATACAAAGGAAAAAAAAAATTTTTTTCTGTGAAAGTAAGTTGCACTTTTTAGGGAACTCCTAACAATTTTTCACAATTAAGGGACTTTATGAAAAATGCCATGCATACAAAGAATTGACTGTATTTTCAGTTTGAAAACAATATTTTTTATGGAACAGGCATTTGGTGTTAAGATATCTGAATTTTATGTAAGACTTTGTTGGCACATAGAGCATGCATTAAAGAAAAAGTTATTCATGACACTGATTAGAGATGGTAAAGCTGACTTTATTCAGGACCATTGAGATAGGTTTAGATAGATAGGACCACGATGATAGAATTTTTCGGTGGGTCAGGAGATTGGCCTGAACTCCAGCTGCATCATGGGCAAGTGAGAATTTCAGCCAAGGAGTAAGGTGAAGGTCACTGTATGGAAAATACTACAAGGCAACATTAGAGGTGAGTGGGAATTTTGGCTAAACCAACCTAAAATGATTCTTGCTGAAGACAGGCTAGAGTGATCACACATCACCTGGAGAATGGTGAAGGATGTGGAACCTGTTAATATATGAAGAGTTATCAGATTGGGGCCTGGGATAGGGCCTTGCTAAACTGACCTAGCAGGGTTCTTGCTAAAACAGGATTTTACAAGGAAGCACACAGATGCCTGCCTTTGATTAGACGTCTTTGGCAGGATCTAAACAAAATAAATTGGCCCTGGTGAAAAAAAATGTACAAAGCCTTGACCTTGTAAATACAATTATATCCATCTTTTGAGGAAAATATGAGTGTCTCAGAATCTATCAAATTACTGAATCAGGTGTGAAGTCTGAAGTCCACTAAAGTGTACAAATTGCTATTAAATCTGGAAGCTAAAATATTTTAGAATTTGTATATAAATCTTGGCAGAAAAGTGATGAAGTAACTGTAACAAATATCCCATATAGAATAATGAACTTTACATAAGAAAATAGAGTAAAATGTAAGAAAGGTTTTTAAATAGCTAATCCCTTTAACTTTTCCAAGGGACAATGGCCACTCCTTCTATGTACTACTTAAAACTCCTCCTTTTCAACAAGTGTTTAATGGTATTATTAGATGTACTGGCATGAGACTTGTTAGGATTGTAATGATAAATCATTAGGAAAGCAGTGTAAAATATTCTAATATCCTAATTTATAAATATTTGTGAAGTATTCTAATTTATATCCAGTTTTCTTGATATGAGAATCTGGAGTTAGATTTAGCAATTAGCATATCTGAGAAAAGGGATACAGTAAAAATTATGTGGTAACAAAGAATGCAAGGGTGATGAAGGCATGAGTGATAGAAAATGAAAATAAAAGTGATGATTGCTTAGGGAAGAATTTGTAAGAAATGTCTTTCAGTATCCTAACCTGTTGACTTCACAGATATATATTCCCTGAAGTTTCAAAGTGCATTAAAAGAAGCCAAACTCTAGCAGTAAGTGAATTCTCCCTAGGTTACCAATGAGGGCACTTAGACTTTGAATGCTTTATCCATGCCACCAAGGGGCAGAACTTGTTTTCAAACTCAAGTCTCTTTTCCTTTTTTCACTATGCCATTTACTCGTGCATTCGTTCAAGAAATATTAAGGGTATTTCCTCATAGCAGGTATATTTATGAGGATTTAAAGTCTCCAGGAACTTAGAACTAAAGATACACAAGATGTGACATTTTTCTCCAAAGAGTTTACTGTGTATTAGGATAGAAGTAAAGGAATAAATTACTATACTGTGTACATATGTGATATATGCATGAGAATACAGAAGAAAGAATGCCTAATCCTTAAGAATTTGGGAATATTTGCAGTACACTGAATTTATCACTATACTGAATACAAAAGTTAATCAAATTAGATCATGCTCTCAAGGGACTTAGAGTCTAATAAGAGCACTAATTAGACATAAACAGTAAAAAAAACTATATTACTAACAGAAACAAGAAGAGTCTTAATGATGGAATAAAGTGTTATGGGAAGTCAGAAAGAAAAATGCTGTTACCTCTTGAGGAATGGGGTTAAGAAATCAGGAAAATCTTAATGGAAGAAGTGAATTTTGAAATGGTCTTTGAAGAATGTGTTAAAGAACTTAGCACCTTTCCTCACATAAAACCATATATGAAATACACTTGATATTTTTTTGCCATCTACTCAAAGACAAGTACTACTTTTCTATATTTGTGCTCACTATTAACCTGAGCAGATAATAGCCAATAAAAATATTAAAAGAAAAATGACTCTTTCATAGTGAAATAAAGTTGAGTTAAACATCAAAATGTGTTAGTACAACATGCCAATTATGAATGTTAGACAGTTCCATCCAAAGCAGCTAAAGGGAGAATTCTGTAAGTCCAGTTAACCCAAGTGTGATAGAAGTTATTTAGGCCCTGGATGCTTATTTAAAATTTGCCTTGACACCCTCCACCTTCATGGTAGAAGCGTGAAGCCCTTTATAATTAGTTCCCTGGATTTGTAGGGGCATGTGTTTTCCTAACTTTCTGTACCCAGAAATTCATTTCCTTGCATGTTTTCTCTTTTGCCCCAAGCCATTGATTTAAATGGGAAATTCACAGCAGACCTGTAAGTTTCCACCAAAACTTCATTTACATAATGAAAATATAATGGACTTGGTCAAAGATTGTGATATTAGGGAAAGTAGAGGGAGTGAAAAAGAAGAAATCTACTAACTAATGTGGGGTTGGCCAGGATGGGCAAATGAAAACAGAAGAGAACCCAGAAACAGAATCATACTTATGCATAAATAGCCTTTTGATAATAGTACACATCATCAACACGGATTACTGGGAGAAAAAGAGACGTATTCGGTAAATTGTATTAGGAAAATAGGGGATAAAGGAAACTGAATCTCAAGTTTACAAAAGATATAAAAATCAGGGGCTCCTGGGTGTCTCAGTCAGTTAAGCATCTGCCCTCAG
This sequence comes from Enhydra lutris kenyoni, assembly GCF_002288905.1. Classification (NCBI taxonomy): domain Eukaryota; kingdom Metazoa; phylum Chordata; class Mammalia; order Carnivora; family Mustelidae; genus Enhydra; species Enhydra lutris. The sequence continues at coordinate 52,937,104 of NW_019154086.1, read as the reverse complement.
GCCAGGTCATGATCTCGGGGTCCTGGGAATAAGCTCCATGTCAGTCAGCCTCCTTGCTCAGTGAGGACTCTGCTTCTTCCTTTCCCTCTGCCCCTCCCCCTCACTCATGCACACTTGTTCTCTCCCTCTCTCAAATGAATAAAATCTTTAAAAAAAGATATAAAAATCAATTTCAGGTCCTAATTGGGGCTAGATTATGTATTAACCTGCAAATGGGAGATGAGCACTATAATTGATGGTTCTGTCTGAATCTCATGACTGGATTCTGGGAGGAACACTCTTGCAAATGAGCACAGGATAAACAAAAACAAATGTATAGCATAGCAAAAAGCCAGGGATCTCCTTAAGTCCTTAGACCCAGTTGTGCCTGGGACCAACTATATCCTTATCATTCTTAATTATCACAAGTCAATGATTTTCTTTTAATTGGTTAAGGTGGTTTGAATTGGGTTTGTGTCACTTGCAATAAAATATTTGTAAGTCTTAGTTGATATCCGTTGGTAATTTTACAGTTTTATTTACATGGATCACACAAAATTTCATCATTACCACTGAAAACAGTTTATAGTTTTCCACAATTGTAAACAAGGATATTTTTTCCATTACCATTTTTTATTACTTATATGTAGAAAAATTACTCGTGTTTACATACTGAGTTTATATGAAGCAGCTTAGTAAACACTTTACAGTTATCAGTTACTTCTCTTGATTTTATGTCAAAATTCATATCATCTTATAATAGTGTTAATTTTTCTGTCTTTTCAGTGTTTGTTATCTATCATATTTCTTTTTCTTATTTTATCTTGTTGACCAGACTGAGAGCAAAATGTTGAATAGTAGTTATGGTATGGTACATCTTTGTCTTATTTCTGAATTTTTGATGTTGTGCCTTTCTGTTTCTTGCTTAAAGTTCTGTTAAAGCAGTTGTTGTTTATTCATAGTTTCCAAAGTATTATAGTTTAAAAATCATGAATGAGTATTGAAATTTATCAAATATCTTTTCTAAATGTATAAAATAATCAGTTATTTTCCCTTTATTCTGTTAATATATTGAATTACAATGATAGATTTACTCATGTAAACCATTCTTCTATTTCCAAATAAATTTTTTAATTTTATTACTGTTTTTAAAAGTATGTATTTAATTTACTAGTATTTTTATTTTGGAATTTGCAAACTTCAGAGATTGATGTTCATAGGTAAGATGAACCTTGTTCAGCTTTTATCTAATTTTGAGATTTTTTAATTGGGCTCGCCTTGTAGATTTAGTTGGGAAAATTATGTCTTTTACCATATTTATGGTTTTTATTCCTCTTTTTTTAAACGGATAGATCTGAATCTATTTTCTCAATTCTGTAGTCTTTGGTCACTATGCCTATCTACCTCCTCCTGAGTTATTTCAGTAGTTTAAATTTTCTTAGAAAAGTATTCCTTTTCCAAATTCAATTTTTTTCTAATTTTCAAATTTACTTTTTAATTTACATAGTGTTATTTTATTTTTTAATCACTCATCTTTTTTAAGTGGCCAGAACCAGTGTCTTTGATAGCATCACATTTATTTCTTTGTGAGAGCAGATGATTTTATTTATGTATTTGTTTATATACTTGTGTTTGCAATTTAATTTCTTTAGCTACAGACATCTAAATCATCTTCCTACACTGGGGCATTTTAGAATTTTGGACCATATCTATTACTATGTCACAAACTATTCTAAAATTTAGTGGCTTAAAACAAACGCCGTTTTATTTGTTCCTGATTATATGAGTTAGTAATTTGGGCCGGGTTCAGCTGAGTGGCCTTCTACTGGACTTCCCAGCTATTGAAGCTATCCAGGCTTCACTCCTGACCACGCAAATGTCAAAAGCTCCACGTGTTTCCCCTTTACATTATTAGAGTCACATTGTCTGTGGTAGGCCTTCTTCTCAGTATAAGCACAGATGCAACAGCTACTTCCCAGGAAAAAGTAGTTGGCAAATTCAGCTTACCGAAGAGAAGCTCTTTTCTCTCTGGTATTTTAGTTCCTCAATTCTTTTTTGTATCCACAAGTCTCTGGTGTTTTAAAAAAATACAGTTCTGTAATTTATGTGATTTTTTTTTTTTCTAGTTCAAGTGGGAGTTACGGCCTGTTACTATCTCTACATCCTGCCTGGAGGCAGAAATTTAACATTTTAGTTTTGATTTCAGATATTTTTCAGTTGTAGAATTTCCATTTGATGGAGTAGAATTACTATTGATGGAGTCACGTCTATGCCGAAATTCTCCATCTTTTCCTCTTGCTCTAAACATATTAAACTTACTTAGTAAAATATACTTGTTTAAATAAAACTCCCACACCTGTGGGCCTGTTTCTGTTGTTTTTCTCTTGGTTTGAGTCATTCATTCCTGTTTTTTTAATATGTCATATAATTTTTTACTGAATGCTGGTATGGTGATGAACAATTATGGAGGTTAAGTGTGCACAAGAGGGCAGGCAGATCACTTTGATACTGATGCAGGTGGTGTTAGTGTTTATTCAAGAACATCTCTTTGAGGAAGATTGATTTCCATAGGCAGAGCCTTTCTGGGGGCACAAATGAAAGCCTGGGTGTTTAGAGGTTCCCCATTTTAGCAATCTTTGAACTCCATCCTTTGTCTCTCAAGCAAGAAATTTCTGCTCAGGTCTAGCCTCATAGCTGCTGTTAAAGAATGTCCATAGATATGGTATACATTGGGAAGATACTATTGCTTTTGTAACAAATTATCACTAATTTAGTGGTTTCAAGATATAAAATTATTATCTTACAGTTCTGGATATCAGAAGTCCAGAATCAGTCTTAAAACCAAGGTTGTCACAGGCCTTGTTCCTTCTGGAGGTTCTAGGGGAAAACCCATTTCCTTGCCTTTTCTGATTTCTGGAGGCCATCTGCATTTCTTGGCTCATGGCCCCATCTGCCATCTTCAAAGCCAGCAGCATAGCATTTTCCAATCTCTCTCTACTTCTATTATCTTCTTGTTTTTACTTTGACCCTCTTGTCTTCCTCCTAGGATGATCCTTGTGACTATTTTGAGCTTTCTGGATAATCTAGGGCAATCTTCCCATCTCAAGATTCTTACTCACATCTACAAAGTCTCTTTTGTTATGTCACACATTCAGAGGTTCTAAGGATTAGATTATGGAACTCTCTGGCAGAGGGCTAAATATTCATCCTATCACAGAAGGCCTCTTACCATCCTCATCCTCTGAAAAAATCCCAAGAAATATATCGTTCTCATTTTAAGAATCCAATTTAATAGTCTAAACATAACTTCCTAAATCTTAGCAAGAGTCCTGGAGTAAATCTTTTTTTAATAAGATTTATTTATTTATTTGACAGACAGAGATCACAAGTAGGCAGAGAGGCAGGCGGTGGGGAGGGGGGGGAGCAGGCTTCCCGCTGAGCAGAGAACCCAATGTGGGGCTCCATCCCAGGACCCTGAGATCATGACCTGAGCTGAGGACAGAGGCTTTAACCCACTGAGCCACCCAGGCACCCCTGGAATAAATCTTTTTTATATAGCAATTCCAAAACCCAAAAACTGAGCCACTCAATTTCTGCAGCTCAAAGAGTTCTGCACTAGTTCCTAAGCTATAAACATTAGGGTAGATGAGGTAGAGAAGGCAAGTAGGATTTCTCCAATTGCTAAATGTTTTGTAGAGAACAGTCCTAAAATCCGTTCTTTTAAGATCTTTCAAACCCATGCAGCAGTCTGGAAATAGCTCAGTTTGTCGAAGATTAATTACATCCCTCTCACAGACCACTGGAAAATGCATTGGTGTCTAATCCAGAATCACAGCCAGGAAGCTAGAGTCAGAAGAAAGTCCATGAGCCTCATCAAGGTCCTTCTTTGTTCCCCTTTGCAAATTCAGAAGTGTATACTCTAAGAGAAAGCTATTTTATTTTTTGTCTATCTGTAATTTACAGAAAGGGACAAAAAGACCTTTGGTGATTGTTTTTTTCTTGAAAAATATGACCTTATGACAGAAATCATTATCTTTGTGAACCATCCAAAAAGTGGATATTGCCTCTAGGTAAAGAAATACTAAAGTCATCACCTAATAGGGAAAAACAGAAAGGAAGAGTTTTTTTGCTTTTTTGTTTTCAAATTGTGCATCTCTAAACTATTTTTGCAGAAAATTAATCTTCTGTGTATTAAATTTCCAGAGAAGATTGGTTTAAAACTTCTTTTTAGTAACTCCATTGTTTCTTGAACATCTTAGAATTTTCATGTTTCCAGGTTTATGAAATGCACCTAAATGAATGATATTCTAAATGCCAAGGACATTTTGAGTTTCTTTTCCTTTTTCTTTCTTTCTTTCTTTTTTTTTTTTTTTTTTTTTGAATTTCAAAACAGGATGCCTTCCTGAGATTCAGGTTTAAACAGCTATCCTCATAAAAATCTTTGGCAAGTACAGAAGCCACAGGGGGAAATGACAATAAACTTTTCAGTTTGAAGGCTGGCTATTTGAAAATATGATGCCTATTTTCAGCACCTTTTACAGATATACAGTAAACTTGGTTGTTTAAGGATATGCAAGCACATAATGTTTAACTTGATTTTCTTGGCCTATTTAGAGATCATAAACTCCCCAAAGAGGTAAGATTTTTTTTTCCTACTTTTAAAATAAATCGTCATGAAAAATGTTTTCCTTGCCCTCTAATTTTACCATTTCCTTCAAGCCTTTGTTGGCTATATACTTTGCAAATAATGTTCAACATGGTGAGACTGTTGGACTGTCATTCTGAATGAAAAATTTTCAGTGGATTCATACACATCTGTCACTATGGGTGTTGCTGAGAAGCTCACTCTGGTTGGGGGAAGGCTGGTTTCAGAGTGTAAAGATTTAAAATTGTTCAAGGATTTCATTGAAAGACTGATATTGTTGAAAGATTGTAAGAACTAAACACTTGCCGTAAATCATTATATTCTCAGAAATTTGGGATTATTTCAATTTGCGGGACAAGCAAATGAGTGGTTGCTTATAAATAAAAGGTCTAGGAGCATAGAGTCACATCCCTTGCTAGCTCTTCTACTTTTTATCAATCCTCAGACATTTTAGTGCTTCCCATGTCAGTAGTGTAAGAGAAGTCAAATTTGTGTTTCTTCATAGAAGGACAGAGACCAAGGGAAAGAAAAGGAAAGGCATTTAGGCCTATTTCCTGATTCTCAGTATGAACACTCTGATTTTCTTTAATCTGTACATACTGGATAAGTTCTTATATACTTTATTGTCCGTACTATCTACCCTTCAAATCAGAGATGATATAAAATTTGAATTTGTAAGGAATGCAAAACAGAAATCTTGAAAATTGTCACATTAGTACATTGTTATTTGAATTTATATATGATGATTAAAATATGATTTATATATGACTTAAGATATCTGTAAGGCATTCTCTCTCATGGCCAATCAATATTTAAACTCTAAACATTCAGTTATTTATATATTGAACATTTGTTTATTCAGAACTTCCTAATTTTATTAAATATTGGGTACATATATACAAATAACTAATATTCATGAGTCTCTACCTTCATATAGTCTATGATGCTCCTAATAGTCTCCTATTACACAGTCTGTTGAAAGTAGCATATTAATTCTACTGCAAGGACCATGGTGGAGGTATGCCTTAAACTGAATATTTATTGAATGTTTACTGTATTCTTAGGGACTACATATACAGTTAATTTTTCTGTAGCTTTATGAGTTAAGTACAATTATCATCTCCATTAAAACAGATGAAGAATTGAGGCTCAGCAAGCTTAAAAGCATAGTGAATTCTCAGGGAATGTCAAATAGTTTACTGTGGCTGACATCTAGGTTACCACTGAGATATCCTTTATCGTGGGATTGAATTGATTCATGAGATATTTTTTGATTGTCCATCTGAAATATCATCTAATACAGCTTCTCTCTCTTCCAGCCTGCATTTTAGTCATTGAGCTTATAGCCTTCTTGTCTGACTCTTCTGATCTGTCCATTTGTGAGGGGGCCTAAGGGTGATGGGAGTAGAAAAACTCTTGGAAAAAAGGGTCCAAAACTCCTGTGACAATAATAGATGCATGGGAGAAAAGAAAAGTCCAGAACAGGATCCCCCCATAAAGATAACACCCAAAGAGGAGGTTTAAAAAAAAATAACTGTGGTGAGAGTAATGAAGCTGTAGCAATGTCAAACCTCTTCTTTCATATTGTAAGTGTTATCCCTTGGCACTGGAGTCCAGCAGAGCACTTGGCCTTGATTCATGCAGTCTTCCATTACTTATTGTGGTGGTGAAGAGAGAGGAAGACTTGAGCCTCCTTTGCAGCCTGGAGTATAAAATAGATAATAATCTCCCAATGGGAGCATACAGAATGAATATCTAATGAGGTATTGAGAAAGTGATGTAATTTATCTTAGCCATTTTTGAACTTTTTGTGTACTATTCCTTAAAGTAGAAAATTGATGATTTTTTCTGAATAATAAATTAAGGTTTTCTGACCAATGGTTGTGTTATATTCAACTTAGTTCTGAAAGATCATATTTGTTTCGTCTCTGTTTTGTTTTCAAATCCAATTCTTTTGATGGCCCCTCCAATGAACTAATAATCCGGTCTGGGAGCCAATAAATTGTAGAAATACGAAACACTGCTGAATAAGTCAGGAGTCCACTTTTGCAAGTAGAAGAAACTCAGCTCAAATAAATTTAAATAAGAAAGGATCCTATGTTAATTTACATATGAAGAAGGAACCTCATTGCTGTTACCAACAATCATTCTCTCCTAATCTCTTTCCTGGATCTTCTTTTCTTTACTTTGGCTTTATTCTCAGGTGGACTATCTCCATGTAATAGCAGAGATGGTAACGAAAACTTCAGGCATACATGATCTTAAGCACAAACTGGTTTAAATAATAAATGTACTAGATCACATAACAGATAGAAATCCAGGTGTAGTACAGTTTGGGATGTGGTTCAGTCAAACTCTCTGGGATTTTCTTAGTTCTTCTTAGGGTCCTAGGCCTCACAGATTCATAGCACATCAGTCAGAGTAAGAGAAAAAAAATCTTTTCCCTCAGTGATTGGATGGAAATCCTGCATTTCAATTCTGTGAGGACTAGCTTACATCATCACCCATCCAGGAACCAATATCTCTGGCTGGACAGATAGGAATTCTTCTGATTGGCTCATACTAATTAGAACCCATATCTGGTTTTGGGGGTGGTAAATGTCCCATCCGAGCCAAATGCCTGCTATGTAACAGGTGATAAGTGAGATGGATACTGGAAAAGTTAATATCCACAACCACAGCACAGAATGCATACTTCTTTATTGTTCCAGCAAAAGTTTTGAAGGATTTTCCCATTGGAGAGTTCCATTGTCTCAGGCTCATGTAGGCCCCACTAGACTGGAAGAGGAGAGTGAGTGGGTCTTCGCAGGCAGAAACGAATTTTAGCAGCAGGCCAAACAATAGCTGTGTACCACAAAATAACTTAAAAATCACATCTCCGATTGCTCTATTTTAACTTCTAGATGGAAGTTGGAAGTTCTTGTCTCATGCCATAGACACATAGATTAGAAAAACAACATTTTAAACTTCTTGAGTACTAACAGCTGAATTTTTATTTGGAGTATGAAAAGATTAGGTAACATTTTCTAGTGGGAGGGGGGAAATTGAGTCTTATAGCAACAGCATTTCTTACACAGAAGGAAGCAGTATCTGTTTTTCTAAAAACAAAAGCTAGAAGAGAACAAATCATGTTTTAGGAAAATTTAGTAGGAAATGACAGTTTCTTCCAATTCTTTCATAAAATGCAATATTTAGCATAGCTTACAAAGAGCAGAAACGCAGTGATGGCTGAAAGAGGGACTTGATTCTAATGAAAGGACATACAGAATAGGATAGTCTGCTTTTATGCAATTTTTCTTCTTTTTATTAATTAGAATAAATAGTACAAGTAATTTGATCCCGGATATATTTTAAAAATATGTGATTGTTTTTCTTGCATCTTTATTGAGTATTTTATTTTTTTTTATTTTTTTTTTAGATTTTATTTGTTTATTTGACAGAGATCACAAGTAGGCAAAGAGGCAGGCAGAGAGAGAGAGAGGGAAGCAGGCTCCCTGATGAGCAGAGAGCCTGATGCGGGACTCGATCCCAGAACCCTGAGATCATGACCTGAGCTGAAGGCAGAGGCTTAACCCACTGAGCCACCCAGGCGCCCCTCTTTATTGAGTATTTTAAAAGTTAAAGCTTTAAAATTTTGTGAAAGTTCCAGATTCAAGTATAGACTTCCAGGGACAGATCAAAGTTATGAGATGTAATTTAAGAATATTGCTAAATAAAATCCTTCCAAGGTAACCTGCCTTTGATTTATCTTTTCTATTAAAGATTAATAGTTTGAAATGTAAAAACATCACAGACTTGAGGAAAACTAAGGCCTTGCAGAGTTACTCTGTAAACTTATATATAATGAGCCTCTAGTGTGCTGTCAGAATGCAGTGTGGAGATGAAGGCTGAGAGATAATACCCCATCCCCTGCTTCTGTTCCCCAAGGTGGGTGTGGCTAATGGTGGGGCATTCAAACAACTGAGGATACACTTACCTGATATTTTTTTGGATCACTCTCATTTCTCACTCTTCCTCTTCATGGTACTTTTTTCACCTCCAGGTATGATTTTTATTTGTGCAAAGAACCAAGGGATGAAAAGTTTTGCCAGCAGAACATTTGGTGCTATGAATACATAGTAGTGGTTTAAAGAAGTTGGCTGATTCTCTTCTCTCTAGTGTAAGTAAATTAAATGCAGGAGAAAATAATAGATTTGATAAACTGTTCTGTTCTTTCTGCTGTCTGGGAAGAAGTCTTATAGGACATCTTATATCTGAAAGAAAGGATTCAGCTGTCATTATTGAAAACAGATATAACAGATACATTTAGAATAATTTTTAAATTGGTTTTAGAAACAATGTTGGGATTGGATGTCACTCCAATTTAATATGTTCTTCCTGGGGGGTCTCAATTTGTCTGAAGGCTGGGCTAGCTCCTTTGGGAAGATACATAATATCTCTGCCTTCAAAGAGCTGATGGTCTCAGTAAATTAAAAAACAAACAAACAAACAAACAACAACCAGATATGCAATTTGCAATAAAAGACACGGGAGAGCATATAATAAATGGCTAGTGTTTTAGTTAGATATTTTCATTTCCAGTCCTAGAGACTCACTGGAGGTTTTCATTAGAATTCATGTAATAGGAGAGATGGGATCTCATGGAACTCCAGGATAAAGATCCATGCCATGGTGTTATAGGAAGATAAGGGCTGGAGACTTGTCCTGAATTCAAGGCATCTGGTAGGACCCTAGCACCAATAGTCTACCATTAATTAATGGGATTTGACTACTCTCTGGGTCTATTTTTCTCTGTTTTTCTCTCAGTTCCTTCTTTTGTAGAGTTTGAGTTCAAATTCCTGAGAGAGAATCTATTAGACTTAGCTAATTAATTCAAACTTCATTTAGCTTGAGTTCTACTCCCCAGCCATTGGCCAAAGGGGTACATGAGCCTGCTGTTTGGAGGAATGATCTGTGAAGGACACTCCTCCCTTGGGCTGCCTTTTCCACAAGGCATTGTGAGTGTGTGGCAGGGGACAGCAGAAACAACATGAAAACAACAGTTAAGCTATTGCTAATAAATGCAGTGTGACATCAAAGAAGGGCAACTTAATGTGGAATTCTTAGCCTAGTGAGATTTTGTGGCAAATAGGCATTTGAATTTTGTCCTGAACAGTGAGCAAAAATCTAGATTGTAGAGAGTAGGGAGAAGGGATTCTAATATAAAAGTGTTGGGCTGCCTGAGTAATAGCTACAAAACAGCCTTTATCTTTAGCCATAGTAACTGGGACACATTTTTAATATAACTTTTAAAATTTTGACTGTGAGCCCAAAAACATTTATAGCATTTAATTAGTCTGATTAAGGACTAATTTTCTAGTTGTGGAGGTGAAGCCAGAAGCAGTTTTTTTCCCCTACTAATTGAGTGGGTCTTTATGCAGAGATGTGATCTCCAAGTGGAGATAGGCATACGCTAATTACATTGCCATCCTCACATGAACTAAAAAGGAGGAAGTGGGAGAATTCCCAGCAAAGAGAAAGAATTAGAAGTATAGTTTCTTACTGCTCCAGGGAAGGTACAGAGAAATCTCCTTGGCTTCTACTATGGTTAGGACAGGCATGTAGATGGGAAATATTTTATTTACTTCCCTCATACAAAATTTTCAGGACAAAACCTCCCCCAAAAGCCTACTCCAGAACAAATCAAGGAGATGGATCCCATTTTAGAAATAAAGCATCTTTCTCTTTGTAAATTTATTGTTGCCGGGGTTTAGGGGGTCAATACTTCGAAAAGAAGTACTGTGCAGATGTAACAAATATTGTTCATTTCCATTTTCCCTTTCACACCAAAGAAATTATCAAGCCTCCCTTCTTGGATGGGGCTTAGTTTTGGCTTTCCTTCTGTCAAAGTCTGAAATGCTGATATGCTTATCTGAAATTCTCTAGGACTGAATACTGATGAAAGTTTGTGAGGGAACCTAGACTCTAATTCTAGTTGCACCTCCACATTGGTCAGAATTGTAGGATCCCCCAGGAACCATCAAGAATACTGTATACTTGTCCTTTCAAGGGATCTTTCAGTGACCTCTGGTATATACTGGAAATTGGGCAGAATTCTGTACCATTCCTGGGTACTTCTTCAATAGAGGCATGACTTCTATTATGAGGAAAAGGACCTGTTATCTGCGTAGATTTCCATTTTCTTCATTGGTCTTTGTAAGTTGCTGGAGAGAACCATCATCTTTGTTTATAGGGGAAAGTAACTAAAATCAAACATTAAAGTTTCCTGAAAAACTTTTGTTCATCAGTTTTGGTCTACTTCCTCATACCTGCTGTGACACCACATAATTATAAAAATTGCCCAAAAAAATTGCCAAGATTTATTTAGAACTTATTATGTGCCAGTCATCTTCTAAGTCCGTGCTCGACAAACTCTACAGATTGGCCCTGTTCAAATCCAGCCTGCTACCTGTTTTTGTAAATAAGGTTTTATTGGAATACAGCCACTCCCGTTTGTTTACACATTGTCTATGGCTGCTTTTGCCCTACAACAACCAGGCTGAGAGGCTGCAACAGAGACCCTACAGTCCATAAACCCTTAAAATATTTATCGTCTGGCCCTTTTCAGAAAAAGTGACTGACCCCTGTTTTAAGCACATAATATTTATCTATTTGAATTCTCACAACAATCTCATGTGGTAGATACTATTTTTTCCATTGCTGCTTTACAAATGACAACTATGAGACACAGAAAGTTCTAAAAATTTACCCAGCATCACACACTAGTGACTGTTAGAGAACTAGGCTTATTCTTCTCAGAATTTTGAAACATTAGTCAGATCTAATGTGCATTAAAATCCTAATAATAATAGTTACAATTAATAAAGAACACATATGAGGGCTGTTTAGCTGCTATTGGATCAGATGCTAATTCATAACTCAGTGATACAAAGATAGTATAATCCTGGGGTTCTCAGCAAGGTAATTTGTGGGTAAGGAAAAGCTGGTGGCTGTGTGATAAATTGTATTATTGGCTCTAGTTCTTTACCTTTCCCTGTATTTGTGCTGTTTGCCATAAGACTTCACATTCTTCCTGCTAAAAAGGTACAATATATTTTCTCATTCTTTGATTTGGGATGTGGGCATGTGACTTATTTTGGCCAGAGGAATGAGGCAGAAGTGGCAGTGTGTCATTGGTAAGCCTAAGTCAAGAGGACTTGTTTTTTTTTGTTTTTTTTTTTTAATCTTTGTGTGCTTTTGTCATTGTCATAGCAAAAACCTGGGCCAGTCTGCTGGGCCCAGGAAAAGAATGAGAGACCTGCAGAGTGTAAGTGTCCTAACTGCCTCACTCCCCTTGGCTCTTCTAGATTAGCTAACCTCTCGTCAACCCACATGTGCTAAATAAATGTTGCTGAAATTTAAAGATCTTTGTCACACAGCACGAGCTGACTGACACAGGCAGATTTCTTCAGTGTAAGTCTGTGGACATGGAAGCTTTAACCAGAATGGGTTTGTGGGAATGGTAGGCACTCAAAGTGCCACAGACTTCCCTTATTTCTTCAAAATAAACCTGAGGATGTGGAAGCTTCAGCCAAAATGGTTTTGTGGCAGTGGCTCAAAGTGCCACAGACTTCCTTCCAGAAGTGGTTTCCTTAAAGCTCAAGACAAAGAGATTGCAGACAACTCACAAGACTGATCAAACAAAAAAAATTCCAATATGGAAGGATGTGTCTCCTTGTATAAGTACATACAATATACAGAAATCGCAATCCCTGCTACTCTAGGCTTTAAGTATGGCTAATAAGGCCAATGCAATGGTTACAAAACCGGGCAATATAACCACAAGGGAAGGCATGCCACGCGTCTGTTGGAAGGGCAAATCTATAGGTAGCCAAGACTCTCATACCTTTCCATAATGTTAAACAATACTCACGGATAGCTGTAGAAAATGCAAACGACATAGATATTTATGGGATTAGGAAGTGCGTATAGAATTTCAGCTGTGACTTGGGCCAGAATCCAGGATCCAAGAACAGGACTTCCTCTGGGGAAAGATCTTGGGTTTGTAAGGCTGGTTGGGCATGTCAGTATAACTGTTATCCTGGAGAAGACTGAGACCACACAAAGACTCATCATAGCCACCGCTTGTCATGGCACAAGGCAAGAATGACCGCCATTGCTGTGTTTGTGGCGTTTGTAAGCATAATAGCCAGTACTGGAATTTTCCTCTCACACACTATTCAATAGTTTTAGCTTGCTTTTATTTAAATAACCCTTTTTGGTACTCTATGGTTAATGTGTCTTCAAGAAAAAGAGAAGAGTACATGTAAAGCTTTCTGACATGTAGAATGGGAATTTTTTCAGGCACAAAGTATGGCTCAAACCTGAAGAAGTATATGATTCTTAGAACTATAAAGAACAAGGTACAACATTTTCTCTGTCTTCTGTTTACCCTTAGTTGAACAGACAAAATTCTTATAATAAAACAACTATTAACTATGGGAAAATGTTAACTGGCTGAGGAAATTCCTAGCAAAGTCTTAGGCTATAAAATATTTTAGGATAATATTTAGCATAAAAGAGGTATGGTTTTTACAATAGAACTTTTTTTCCCCTTTAAACTGGTAAATATGTTAGAAACCATAAACTATATTATAGTCTAGGACAAACTGTACTATTAATTCCTTAAAAGCTTTTTAATTTATGAGTAGGCTATGGCAGTCTGGTCACATAAAGACTCAAATAGGTATGAGTCAGACAATCAAACATTATTATTCTTAATTTATTATGCTTTTATGACCACACACATAATTTTACTTGAAAATGTTAAACTTATAATGGTGCAGAAAGAATTTCATTCTTAAGACGTTGATTCTGGGGTACCTGGGTGGCTCTGTCGGTGCAGTGTTTGCCTTCTGTTCAGGTCATGATCTCAGGATCCTGGGATCCAGCCCTACATTGGGCTCCTTGCTCAGTGGAGAGTCTGCTTTTCCCTTTCCCTCTGCTACTTCTCCTACTTGTGCTCTCTCTCTCTCTCTCTCTCTCACATATTCTCTCTCCCTCAAATAAATCAATAAAAATCTTCAAAAAAATTTTTTTAAAGATGTTGATTCTGAACAGTTTAGGCCTTAAACAATTCTGGCATTTATGAAAAGTTTTCTTGCTTCTTTTTATATTGTTAATATATGTAGTATAAGTACACTACTACAGAAGTGTCTCTTCTTCAGACATATAAATAACAACAAATACTACTATAATAACCACCTTGAAGTGAATTTTTAATTGGTTTGATGACTATAGTAGCGACTCCCAAAATATGCTAGCTCTGTTTACTTTCAATTTTATTCAGCATATGGACATAGGAAAGCATTAGCATTTTCCAATTCCAAGGATGAATGTGTTTAATGTTAAAATAACTCAGAACAGTTTTATGTTTTTCATCATAAAGTTCAAGCAAGTAATATAAATACAGAAACTTGGTTCTGGTGCTTTTATTCTCTGTGAATTCGGTCAGGCTGTCAAGGATGCGATCATAGTGACCTTGTGGATCAACTATTTGGGTTTCCCTTAACCATCAACTCAGTTGAACACACAGTGTAATATTGTTTCCACCAGCAAGCCAGTTATTTGAAAACATTCATACTGTGTAGACCTGGTTTTACCTCGATTTTATCCATCATCAGTTCCGAAGATCTTTTTCATGGAGGCTAAAGCCTGGGACCATACCTGGTGGCAGAGTATCAGAAAATGACAGGAGTTTGGGCTAGAGTCTCAGTCCACATAGCCAGCTTGCAAAAAATATAACTCTCATCTCTTATTTCTCAACCAAACTTAATTTCAACTTTCAGACTCCATTCTGCTGCATGGTGGAAACTTAATCACTTTGGGGTTACACCCCTTTTCTCCCAGTAGTCCATGGGAAGGGAGTAGAGGAAGAATTTGACATAGTTTGTCATCTATCAGTCCTGGCATCTTAAGGGACAGCTTCTTTCTCATCTGCTCTTCAGTTGTCTATCAGCACAGAATACTTCTGAGTTTTCATTTCTCCTGACAACAGGATTCTTTCAATGTTTCTCCATAAGCTTGTCAAAAACAAATTTCAAAGCTGAGTCAAGCAGAAGCTTATAGAGTTCATCTATTCTCTATTCAATATTCAGGGAGAAATTTTCTTGGTCAGGGGCAGGTTTACGCATGGGAGCACATCTGTGACTTCATGTAGAATTTTGATCATCCTTTCCTTTCCCTGTGCTGATTTGCTTCCACCCAGCAACCATAGCTCGACTGAACCTCTGCTGTGCACTGGGGGAAGGGACAGCTGCAGTGCTGGAGAACCCTGTCCCTTGACCATTCTTTGGAGTGCCACACTCTGGTGTAGATTTGCCTGTGAGTGGGGCTTTTGCTCTGCACCTTTGCAGAGATGCATGTGAGTGTTTCTGCCAGGTAAGGCAACATCCTGAGAGGATGCAACCTTAGGCAGTGTTTGGGCCTGAAGCCAGGTTATCTTGCAATTGTGTTTGTCTGTATGTGATGCTATTGGGAGTGGGAAGAATGAGAGAGGGAGAAAGGGACTTTGAGATAGAGTTTGTGCTAGAGATAGAAGGGATAAACAGATACTTTTGTAATATGATAGGGAAAATTGAGCCCTATCTGTTTTATATATAAATTAAGAAAACTGCCTGAGATGCCCAATGTTGGATAGGCCATAGTGAAGCAGGCTCTCTTATATAATAAGGGTGAAATTATAGCCAAAAAACTTCAATATCCTTCAAAATATCCAGATATTTTTTAAAAATCCAGAAATTCTACTTCTGTTAATTGTTTTCAAAAGAAATTGAAAATTATGATAATTCATGCAAGATTATTTCTAAAGGGAAAGACTGAGGAAAAAAGAATTATGGAGGTGGTGGGACTGGTCCTAAAATATGTTTATATTCATATATAAGGAAATAGTACACATCCATTAAAATGTTTACAACTATTTTTTAAGAGCAAGGGGAAATGACTTTGATCATTAAGCTTAAAAAGCATATTACAAAATTAATATATCTTATACTATATTTTTACATAATTAAGATCATATTATAATATTATATGCAATATGTCATAATATATAGTATATAATTAACATACATTATATGTATTTATATATAATTTATATAATAAATTATATATTATAATATGACCTTAATATAATATATTATATATCCTATTATAATAGTCATGTCATAATATATTCATAATACATTATGAATTACCTATTCATATATTATGTTATAATATGACCTTAATATTATATATAACATTATAATATGACTTTAATTATGTAAAGATATGCATTAAAAATACAGAAATTATATCAAGATGAAAGCAGTGTCTGCCTATGAGCAGTGGGTGCTTCCTTTTCCACCTTTTTACACTGTCAGCACATTTCCAGCTTGTGACTCTATGCAAGATGTGTTTTCTGTAGCATCACCCTCAATTACAAAATAACTCAGCACTGTAATAGATGGTGATGACTGAACCAGAAGTCACAGCACAGTCTTATTTCCCACCTACCCCACCTTTTCCCCTGACAAATGATCTCTTTAAGAAATCTTATAATGTTTATGTTAAGAAAAAGTCTATTTTAATTATTTTGAAATGTTGCAAAAACATGGCAGCAGAAATTGTGAAATAGTGCCCAGAGTAGGAGTTCCTGAGTAAAGCATGTTTCTAAGACCGGTAGCATCACACAGCAAACTTGCTAGAAATACAGTTCCTCGAGCCCCTCTAGAGACCTGCCTCATCAGTATCTGGAGATGCTGCCTTGAAATCTGTTTTAGCAAGACCCCCAAGTGATTCTGATGCATGCCCAAGTGTGAGAGCCACTGGCCTGAACCAGGGCTGGACAAACTATAGCTCAAAGACCAAATCTGCCCACCTATTATAGATGGAATGTTATTGAAACACAGCTTTGCTCATTGTTTATGGTGCCTATAGTAGGCTACAACAGCAGATTGGAGTAGTTTCAGTACCCTAAGCCCCACAAAGACTAAAATATTCACTACCTTATCCTTTACAAAGGATATCCTTTACAAAGGTGGCGAGAAAGAAACCTCTTAAATTTTAGCTTATATGAGCACTGAGTATTATGTAAGACTGATGAATCACAGACCCCTGAAACGAATAATACATTATATGTTAATAAACTGAATTTAAATTAAAAAATAAATTTTAAAAATTTAGCTCATATGCGTTTTTTTCTCCGTTGCAAGTATAGAGTCTGTCTTAAGCTTTTACCCCATGACTAGTGTTCCATGACTAAGTGTCTGTGAACTTAAAATTTTAATTGAATATGCTGATGTGCATTCTATTAATGCAGAGACATTTTTTGGAATGTGGAATGACCATTCTTGCCTACTATCACTTAGTTCTGTTCCAGAAATAAAGATTAAGTGAAAGAAAAAATAATTCTTAAAAATGAAAAATCACAAAGACCTGTATTGCTGTTAGACAAAATAAATCTAAAGGGTTCCACCTGCTGGTGGAAATGAAAACTGACTACAACTTAAAATAAAAATTACCTGGTAAGTCAAGTGATTGTCACAGAAATTTAGACTGAAAGGACAATTACTGTTTCTTTATTTTAAAAAAGGAATTGATATTAATATGAAAATAAAATTAGAATCCATTTGTAATAGATTATACAAAGCTTACAGAAAATAAACAGTTTTTTAGACTATAAGCTTTGTGAAGATAGGGGCTGTGTTGATTTTGTTCATTAGGATATTCCTATCCCTAAGTATGGTGGTTTGCAAATATATATAATTTTATCATATGATTTAGAGTCACATGAAACAATAAACCATTACAGAAAGTTTTGTATTTTTAATTTAAAGAACTGTAAAGTTATGAAACTACAAAAAAATTTAGTAACAATTTTACTCCTTAAATGAAAATTTTTCATGGAAGAATTTAACGTAAGTATGCCATAATGCATTTTTTAAAAAATAAATGTACTAGGATAGGTTCTGTTATGCCTAAATCTTGGTGGCTTACAGTAACAAAGGTTGTTTTCTTGTTCACATCTATCATGGTTTACTTACAGCTCTGCTCCACGTGTCTTCATTTTGCAACCCAGGCTGTTGAAATAATGTTTATCTAGAACATAAATGGTCATCTTGATACAGAGAAGAGAGACTTACACCACACACAGACTTTTTACTTTTTAAAAACAGCTTTATTGAGGTATAATTTCTTTTCCATAAATTCACCCATTCTAAGTGTACAATTTAATGATTTTTAGGAAATTTACAGAGCCGTACAACTGATCACTGCAATCCAGTTTTAGAACATTTCATTTTTATCACTCCCAAGAAATCTCCAGTCCCCATTTACAGTGAACCCACATTTGTGCCCCCAGCCCTGGGGCAACCATCAATCTTTCTGTCTAAAAACTTGCCTTTTAGGGCTGTTCTGTATTAAGGGGGCATACAATATGTATCTTCCATGTCTGAATTCTTTCAGCCTGTCTGTGAGGTTCATCTGGACTACAGTATGTATAGTAGTTTGCTTCCTTTTTAAATAATTTTCTGTTGTATGGATGTATCACATTTGTAGCTCTTCATCAGTTGATGGACATTAGTGTTGTTTCAGGTTTTTGGCTGTTGCCTGCGAAGCTGCTGCATACCTCAGTGTACAAGATTTGTGTGGACATGTTTTCATCTATCTTGGGTAGATACCCAGGAGTAGCCTTGCTGGGTTGTAAGATAACTTCATGTGTAACTTTTTAAGAAACTGCCAAACTTTTACAAAGTGACTAGCCATTTTACAATCCCGCCACAAGTACACCAGGGTTCCACTTTCTTCCTATCTTCACCAACAGTTGTTAATTTTTGCCTTTTTTATCCTAGCCATTCCAGTGGATATGGAGCGG
The DNA here is from genome assembly GCF_002288905.1 of Enhydra lutris kenyoni. Classification (NCBI taxonomy): domain Eukaryota; kingdom Metazoa; phylum Chordata; class Mammalia; order Carnivora; family Mustelidae; genus Enhydra; species Enhydra lutris. The sequence continues at coordinate 52,918,586 of NW_019154086.1, read as the reverse complement.
TATTTTGTTGCAGTTTTCTTGTTCAAATGACTACGTCATTAAGCATATTTTCAGGTGCTTATTAACCATCTCTTTGGTGAAGTATGTATTCAAATCCTTCACCAGTGTTTTAACTTGTCCTCTTCTTACTGAATTTTAAGTTATTTGTATATTCTGCATAAAATCTTTACCAGACATATGACGGGCAGATTTTCCCAGTTCGTAGCTTGTTTTTTCATTGTCTTCGTGTTTTTTGAAACCCCCCAAAATGTTGTTTTTACAAAATCCAATTTATCAACTACTTCTTTCTTTTATAAAGTATGCTTTGGTGTCACATCTAAGAACTCTGTGCCTAACCCAAGGTCATGAAGATTTTCCATTATATCTTCCTCTAGAAGTTTTATAGTTTTAATGCTTATATTTAGGTCTAAACTCCATTTTGAGTTAATTTGTGTGTTTAGTATGAAGTAAGCTATGCCACTCTTCATTCTCCCTATTAAGTTCTAACAAGTCTGCCGGTCTATTGCTTGCCCTAACCTTTTTTTTTTTAATGTTATGTTAGTCACCGTACAGTACATCACTAGTTTTTGATGTAGAGTTCCATGATGCATTGGTTGTGTATAACAACCAGTGCTCCATGCAATCTGTGCCCCCCTCAATACCCATGAGTCTGCTTGCCCTAACCTTAATCACAACTTAAGGCTACCTGTGATCTTGTCCCTCCTAACTATCACCAAGATCACTACTGTTTTTGACAGTGCCCTGGACATGGACACTTTCCACTCTGTTCCATATCAAGTCAGTCCACTTTGGCTGTGAAGATAATAGTGTTCATGGCCTGCCTGTCCTGGGGATGGTGTCGGAGCATCTCCTGGCTAAAATGCCATTAGCTCCATGGTACTTCCCAAGACTTGATAGTTTTTCTTGAATAGATGTTTCTTAATTGTATGCCTTTGGTTAATTTTCATAGTTATAAGAGTATTTTTTTTTTTCTAAGTGTCTAGATTTCTTGTTGCTTTTTGGGGGGAGGATTTGCCAAGCTACTCACTCTACCATTCTAGAAGTCCCAGTCTCTCTGAGGCGGTTTTCATAACATAGGGTTTTAAATGCTTGAAAACATTGTAAGATGTGTTATTTCTGTCTGGGTTACATGAGCCAAAGCAAGTACTATGGTCACTTCTTTGTGCAACAAGATAGGGCTGTGTAATCCTCCTCTAGCAGAACATCAGAGAGATGATATGACAGGCATCTTCTGAAAATGGTTCCTAATGGTCATGCCCTCTGGTACTCACACCCTGTGTCATCCCTTCCCTTAGGGTGTGGACTGGATTTAGTGACTGGCTCCTCATAAATAGAATTCAGCAAAGTAATGGGATAGACCTTCCATAATTATTACTTCTATCTTGCTAATACTCTTTCTCTTGGTGGCACTTTCTTATTCTTTCTCTTGCCTTCTTGGGTTGTTCACATTGATGAAGCAAGATGGCATGTTGGAGAAGCCTTTGTGACTAGGAAATGAGAGTGACCTCTGGCCAACGGCCTGCACAGAACTGAGAGCCTCCTACTAAGTCCGATAGCTAACAAGGAACTGGATCCTCCCAACAACCATTGAGTGAATGTGGAAGCAGTTTTGCCTTCAGTTGAATCTTGAGATGACTTCAGCTCTGCCTGACAACTTGATTGCAGCCCAGTGTGAGACCATGGAGTGGAAGACTCAGCTAAGCCATCACATTCCTGATCCACAGAAAGTGTGAGATATTAAGTGGTTATTGTTTTAAAGCCCCTAAGTTGTGGGGGTAATCTCTTATGTAGCAATAGATAACTGATACAGAGGAACTGAAATATTTGGTGAAGAATCAAATAATCTATCACAGTAAGCACATTAGGCACATAGATGGGTAAGTTGCTTTTTGTTTATACACAGGATCAGTACCTCTGAATGAATCAAATTTTATTCAGAGTGGCTTTCCTTGGGTCTTATAATGTGACATTTGCCATGAATTTTTATTCTAATTTTATAAAATCATTAAATATATTAGAATCATAATTTCAGTATTTCCAGAAATTATAGAAATATTGCTAAGCCACAGCAAAGTAAGTCTATTTTTGTAAAATGAGATTAAGCAATTAGATTTCCTTGAGCATTGTTTATGTGAGTACTTTGATTTCTCATTGATATTTTATAAATGATAAATGTTTAGATAATTTCTTTTAAAATAGTGTATCAATGCTAAAGTCAGTAAACCTTCAATTATATAAAAAAAATTCCGTTAAAAATATAAGAAGAGATTCTTCCAAAGAGTAGGTGGTATGGAAAAGGAGACTAAAAAGGGTAACTTGACAGTAGAGGAACCTGATTAATACTACCTCAAGCCAGGTGACCCAGGTTAACATCAATAGTGACAAATCATATTGGCAATATGTGCTCTTGATATGATGTGAGGAGAATATTGCTTAAGCTCTGTGGATTCCTTCCCCCAAACACATTACTCTAACGCAATCAATGATGAGAGAGAAACAACAGACCAATACCAGCTGAGGGACATTCTACAAAATACCTGAGCAGTATCCTCAAAACTGTCAAGGTCATCAAACCCAAGGAAAGTTTGAGAAACCATCACAACAAGAAGAGCCAAAGGAGACATGACTACTGATTATAATGTGGTATCCTGGAACAGAAAAAAGACATAGGTAAAAGCAAAGGAAACCTAAATAAAGCATGGTCTTTAGTTAATGATGACATGCTAGTATTGGTTCATTAATTATGACAAATGAACCATACTAATATAAGATGTTAATAACAGAGGGAAAGGAGTGAGATGTAAAGAAGAGCTCTATTATCTTCATGATAAATTATTTAAATGTAAAACTTGACTAAGATAAAAGTTTATTATAAAATACTAGAAGAAAGGTCTCATTCTTAATAACAAAAAATGTATAAAGTTTCCCAAAATTGAAAAATATGCAGCATCTATATGAATAATTTTTCTAAATTAGAAGGTAAAAGAAGACTTAAATAATAAATAAGACTTAAAAAGAAGACTTAAATAATGTCATACTCCTGGGTCAGAGGAACAAATATCAAGATATCTTTTCTGCCCACATGTATTTATAGTTTCAAAATCATTCCAAATATACAAGTAATATTCTTCTTAAATGAGACAAAATGTCTTACTGTTTGAAATAAACAAGCAAAGATATGCAAGCTACATTTTAAAAATAAAATAAATGTAATGATTATCCAACCTGATTTTACAACATATTATAAAGCTATATTTATTAAAATAGTGTAGCCCTGGTAAAATAATATGCTCTCCCTTTTTCTTTTAATACATACTTTTGATCACTTTGGTAGGCACTAAGAATAGTGTTGAGGAGGTCAAACATTATAGCTGTTCTCACAGAGTTTACAGTCTGTTTGAGAGGGTAGCTATTGTTTACAACAGTGACAATGCAATTGTACTGAGTTAGAGAAGACTTACTGGAGGAAATGGCAGTTCAGCGAAGACCTCAAGGATTTTAGGTAGGTAGGTTAGGTGGGAAAAGAGGTAAAAGGACCACAGTGAGCAAAGTAAACCGTCCATGTGAAGGCCATCTGTGGAAAGATGTTAAGCCAACTAAAAATAGAAACCAGTGGGGAGTGTGATAGGATAGGTAGCTAGTTAGGCAAGTTCCATACTGCATACCATCTTGTGAAGGATTTTATTTTTTACCCTGAGAACCATAGGAAGTCATTGAGGATTTTTAAACTGGGGAATGACCCAGCCAGATTAACAAATGTAAAAAGATGTCTGTGATTTCCCTAAGAAAAGTAAATTACTATGGAGCCAGAAAAGTATGCTGGAAGATAGGACACTATTGCAATTGATGAGATTATAAAGATTTAACTATAAAGGCAAGAATAGAAAGATGATGGAGATTTGAGTGTGATTAAGAGAAATGGACAAATAAGAAGGTTATTTAGGAAAATTTAGCCTGCGTTGTAGTAAGAGAAAATCTTTCAATGGATTTTAGCAATAAACATACCCAAATAATTAGACTACATTAAAATATATTTTTAATTTTGTACATAAAAAAATTTTAAGGACATGGTAAACAATTCAGAGAAAGAAAGTAATATTTGTAATAAAATCAGAACAAGATGAATGCTGTAATGAAAAATAGACAAAGAACACTAACAGGCATTTTGTAAAATGAGATTTACAAACAGTTGAGAAATATATAAGGTATTAAAACTCAGCAATGATAATTACTATCGTAATCAATAACCAAAGAAATATAGATTTAAATATAATTAAGTCCTAATTTTAATTCCTAGAATAGGCTAATTAAAAACTGAGAATTCCCAATGTTGATGAGGATTTGGAGAAAACAGTCATCTCACAATTGTGTGAGTTCTGTTGAAAGTTTTAAATCAGAACTCTTTATAGAAGACATTTTGACCATGGATATATATAAAGAGTTTTTAAAACACTCATATCTTTTAAACTCAAAATAATTCTGGGAATTTAACCTGAGGAATTAATCTGTGATGTGAAGAATTATTTATGTAATAAAACATATTCACTAAACTATTACTTGTAATAGCAAAACCAAATTTAACAATATAAATGGCCAACAATAGGAAAATGTTTAATGCTAAGTGAGAAATTACTCGCAGTCACTGAAAATGATGTGTTTGAAAAAATTTAATGACACAGGAAAGTATTTAGAACCCAATTTTAAAAGATTAAAGAAAGTTATTACACAGTGTTACACAAGAATATCCCAAATACAAAATGACTCATTTATATCATAAAGAATGCAAGAAGTTGGATAAGTGGAGATGAGAGTTGTAAACACTCCAGTGTTCAAGTAAAGACCTTGAACAAAAATACAGAAGCTGAAAGTGTAGGATGTACTTTGAATGTAGAAAGCAGTTCAGTTTGCTGGCGTATGAAGATGACTAATTGAAAAGATTATAAAATGATATTAATATTAATTTTAAATTGAGGGTGTTTTGCGGTTGACCTGGAATAGTGCTGGTGAAAATCAAGAAGGAATGTTGTTTGTTACAGGTATTTAGGAGGTAAAATCAATAGGATTTAGCGAACAGATCTATAGACACTGGGAGCTGGAGGGATATTTAGAAGGTGATTAGAAGGGTGATGCCTTAGCCTATTTGGGCTGCTATAACAAAATACCAAAGACTGGGTGGCTAATAAACAACAGAAATTTCTTTTGGTTCTGCAGGCTGGAAGCCCGCTATTAAGTTGTCGGCAGGTTTGGTGTCTGGTGGGAGATCTTTCTCGGTTCATAGACTTTGATTTCTCACTGTGTTCTCACCTGGAAAGGAAACAACCCAGCTCTCTGGGTTCTCTTTTGTAAGGGCACTCATGCCATTCTAGAGGGCTTCACCCGCCTGACCCTAATCATGTCTGAAAGGCCTCATCTCCAAGTAGCATTGCACTGGGGATTGGGTTTCAATATGGATTTGGGGAGATGCAAACATTTGTTCTATAGTTGATGGTCTTCCTATCCATGAACATGGAGGAGATTTGGCTTGTTGTTGGGGGAAGTTGATGAGTATTTTTAGACATTTGGAATTAGGTGTGCTAATGGAGAACACCAATGGAGATCTCCATCATGCAGTTGGAAATGAAGGGTTTGGCTATGAGACAAGTGGTACGAGGAATAAAGGTGCTCTCCCTCTCTTCCCAGTCAACTAGTGAAGCCTGGGAGGGATTGGAGTTAGCAAGGAATCAGCATGGAAGAACAAAAGTGATACCAGAACCTATGAAATGGACTACTTTAAAAGGTAGGAGGGAAAAGAGAAATAGAAGGGAAAGAATATCAGAAATCCGAGGTCAGAGTAGTGTGGAGAGAGCTGTGTCTGAGCCTGGGCTTCTGTCTACAACATTTAGAATTGGGGTCTGGTTAGATCAAGGAATGGAGGGAGAAAAATGGAAAAATAAATAGTATTTTATGTATTGTAACACTTAATCTGATAGTGAGTATGATATAGGATGAAAACAGAGTGGACAACAGGTGTTCTAAAAGTTGCTATTAAAGAAATACACCAATAAATAAGCTTTTATATTTTCCTACAATTCCTAGTTTCTCTCCTTTATCATCCGAGTTATTTTCTCGATATTAGTCAGTAGTGTATGGCATAAATCTTTTTTGGGAGGCAAATATGAAAGAAGGGACGAGGAACAGCCCTAGTTAGCAAACGTATTTCATCTGTAAAATAAAGATAATAATACTAGTCATCAGCTGATCTCAGAGGATTGTTATGTGAGTTAATTGAAAAGAACTATACTGCACTGCACGAATGTAAAAGCTGCAGTAACGTACAACAGAATTAATATTTAGGTTTTGGGGGGGCTTCTGGACTTACGCTGGTAAAATTGTCATTACTTTAACTAAGCCATAAATATCTATTTTTTGCTCTATGTTCAGTAAACAAATGTTCTCATATTTCTTACACTTATAAATTTACTGTGATTTTGCCTTCTGTGAGATGTTTGCATTTATCTTATTTTTGCCCGCTTCTGCTCTGGCAAATACGTGCCAAATAAAATGTTAGTATCAGCAAACAAACATTTTTGTTGGGTGTGTCCTCACTGTCCAAATGTTTACTTTTACCCGTAGCTATTTGTTTCTAGAGCTTTCATGAAACCTGCATTTGTTTTTGAACCATCCCAACAGCTCAGATATTCCTGACTGGATTTCCTTAGGTCACCTTCGACTCAGCACTTCTTTCTTACGAATTCTCCTGTTGGCCAGAATTTTTTCTGAGGCTTCAGTAGTCGCCTAGTAGGAATGCTTGTAAAAACATTTGTGGATAGCCCAAACATTTTCAATAACATTTGCTTGGAAAAATTTTACTGGCAGTCAGGACACATTATTTAAACATATTTCAAAATATTTATGCCTCCTTGCAATACTTTGGCGGTGTCTGTATAGCAAGGCTGAATTGATGGTTTTCTAGTTAAGTCTTTTTGTTTGTTTGATTTTGGTCATTCATAATGGTTGATTGATGAGTGTTTGATAGAATTTCCATGCCATCGATTTGATTAACTCTCTGGTAGGGTAGCTGTGACAACAAGGGGTGTTTGAACTTTCTTCCTTCTCAGAGAAAGGAACGTCAAAAACAAATTAGATTAACTTTACTGTAATCTCTTCAGATGCTTGAATCCCAGTTGTTATTTTAGCTCTTTCCTTCATCTCTTTCCCAGCAGTAATTTAGGAAACAGTAGATTTGTTAGAATGATTTTGGCATTAGGATTTAGTAAAAGGTGCAGTTTTAGTGAGACCTATGGTTCTCTATATAGGATTTACATCACTTTTTTTTTTTTTTAAAGATTTTATTTATTTATTTGACACAGAGGGAGAGAGATCTCACGTAGGCAAAGAGGCAGGCAGAGAGAGAGGGGGGAGCAGGTTCCCTGCTGAAAAGAGAGCCTGATGCGGGGCTAGATCCCAGGACCCTGAGACCATGACCTGAGCCGAAGGCAGAGACTTTATCCCACTGAGCCACCCAGGTGCCCCAGGATTTACATCACTTTTTAAAGTTTCCTGTTTCATAACTATATCTAAATGAAGAAACAAAATGAATACATTATGCGTGTGTTTATGTGGAACAGCTAAAACAAGAATTTAGTGTATGTGTTATTAGTAGGGTACCTCTTTGTGTTTTTTCAAAATAAAGAAGGAAATCTGTGATTGTATCTTGATTTTAGATCATGCAGATCTGCAGAAGAAAAAAACAGGGCATATTAACTTTGTTGATATAACAGGGGATGATATAACAGGGGATGATATAACATATACACTTAAAAGGCCTTAGTTAAGTATATCTTTTATAACCAAATTATGCGGTTTTAATTCATGAAAGGCACCTCTCTGATTTTGCCTATCTTCATGTTGCTAGGTCTACTTTCTGCATATCTTTTCTTGCATCTCTCTGTTCTGTATTTTTGTGTACAGATTTTTTTTTTTTTTTCCATGAGTTCGTGCTATCTTTTTTTAGGTGACTTTCTCTTTATATACTGCTGTGTATATGCATCTATCACTCTCTGGCCCTATGCATGTGTGCCTGCTCTACTCTTTCTTTGGGTGTCTCCATTTACATTTGGTCTCCATCTGTGCTTTATCAGTGCGGCTCTCCACACCTCCCTGTATCTGTGTGTCTGTTTGTCTGTGTGTCCATGTAGATTGACAGAAGTTTGTGTTCTCGATTTCTATGCCCATTTCAATGTATCCCTCTGCTTATATGACTTTGTTCTCCTCTCTCACTCTCTTTTTCTGTGTTTCATTTTATGTAGCTTTTTCAACTTTTATTTGATTTCAGTTTGTTACAAATAACTTGTCTTTTATGATTTATATGGTATTATATTTACTAATTAGGATTTAAAAATTCCTGTTCCATGACACTAGAAAAATGAACAGACAGTACATAAAAGAAATAAGTGGGCTAAAAATTTATAAAATGGATATATTCTCATTAGTAATTAGGTACACACAAATTTAAATAATGAGATTATATTTTTTGGCTATCAGAGTGACAAAGATACACATTGTGGGAGAATAGTCAGTTATAAATTATAATGGCATTGGATCAACATTTTAGGAGGACAATATGTATTAAGGTTTTAAAGATACATAAACTTTGATTCGGCAATTCCATTTTAGTAATTTGTCCCCTCAAAAACTGGACAACTGGGGCACCTGGGTGGCTCAGTCATTAAGCGTTTACCTTCAGCTCAGGTCATGATCCCAGCGTCCTAGGATCAAGCCCCGCATCGGACTCCCTGCTCAGCAGGAGGCCTGCTTCTCCCTCTCCCATTCCCTCTGCTCCTGTTCTCTCTCTCCCTGTTTCTCTCTCTGTCAAACAAATAAATAAAATCTTTAAAAAAATTAAAAATAAAAAAAAGACAATTGTGTAATGGTTTATTTCAGAATTGCTTTTAGCACTACGAATTTGAAAGTAAATGACCATTAGCAGGGGATTGGTTAAATGAATTATGACACATCAAATACAATAGAATATTAGATTTCTATTGCTACAGAAAAATTCTGTGGTATATTGATAACTGGAAAATAATCAGTTTCAAAAAAGTGTGTGAAAATGTACACATTGTAGATGCCATTTATTTATTCAAACTATATATATATTTACACATATTTATAGAGAGAGAGGAAGACAGTGAGAGACAGTATGTACTTTCTTTTTTTTTTTTTAAATATTTTATTTATTTATTTGACAGACAGAGATCACAAGTAGGCAGAGAGGCAGGCAGAGAGAGAGGGAGGAAGCAGGCTCCCTGCTGAGCAGAGAACCCAATGCGGGGCTTGACCCCAGGACCCCGAGATCATGACCTGAGCCAAAGGCAGAGGCTTTAACCCACTGAGCCACCCAAGCACCCCAACAGTATGTACTTTCTATGTGCTAAGCACTGTTAAGGATCTATAGAAATATTCATATTATTTTACATGGGGTGTAAGATAATGAGAAAACTTCCACCTTCTTTATTGTGGATTTAAGAAGTATGTGTGATAAAAAATAATGAAGTTGGATCAATTTTTTTAAAGAGTTTTCTTAAATTTTTAAAAAGATGAATACTTGTCTACTTTAAAATATTAAATTAATATTTTCTTTTCTGGTTTTCCTTACTTTTTTCTCCCTCCCCAACAGCTGTGGATCAGTGATCCTCTATAAAAAGTGATCCCCAATCCTGGCCAAGACATTATTCTTTGGTGTTCTGGAAGTGCTATGCCTTGGCACATATTGTCTTAATGAGTTATCAAGAAGAAATATCCATTTAAAGCCTTTGGAAAAATAGGGGAAAAAATAAAGCCATGCGTTTGTCAAAATGTCATTCCACTATGAAGTATGGCGAGTCTGAGCAAACAGAATGTGAAACAATAAAGGTGAACTCTTTGCTTGGTCATTGGAAGTTGACACTAACATCAATGGAAAACCATATACTTGAAAATCTAAATGTTTAATTTTCCATCTTTAGTGTGATAAGACTCACCTATGTTAAATGCAGACTTGGACCCCACCCTCAGAGATTCTGATTTAGTAGGTCTGGTTCTGTAGTTTAATAAGCTTCCCAGGTGATTCTAATATAAAAGATTTAAGGGTCACGTTTTAACAAACAGTGCTATGAGTAAGTTTCAACAGCTATTCTACTCTAAAAAGTTGACATATTTTCTTTAAATCATATCTACTAGATATATTTCTAAGAGAAATTTTTGGAAATGATTATTTAAGGGATCATGCAAGTTGTTTAAGGACTGTGAGTTCATAAGCAGGTTACATTCCATTTCAAGATCCATTGGCTTTCTGGACCACAATTCTGAGCCAAAATTTTAATGATCTGCCAATGTTTACTTCCCTCAAATAACAATTGTCATGCCTTTCTTTCAAATAGCATTAATATTTATAGGTTTCCTCTCATTCCTATTAGTCTTATAATCGGTAGATAGTGTGAGTTTTCAAGAATAGTGTCAAAAGTATGACAAAAAATATAAATAATAGAACATTACAAATGCAAAATTCTGATCAATGAAAGCAGCTATATGGTGTAAATAAAACACTAATTCAGAGCACATGGACACAATCAAAATATCAAATCTATGAGTCTTACAGGACTGCATGATATATAAAAAAATATATGGATCACCAGAGTAGAAGTTTGCCTGAAAAGTAATTCTGAACTTCCTGGAAAGGAGGGTCATGAGGTATATAGCCAGAACTTTATCATGTTTCTACAAGATATAACCTACCTACCTGCATATAATCAAGGTGTACACTAAGCATACAATTTAACTGTTTATGATCATTTAATACAAAACCATTTGTAATTCTATTTTTTTTTAAAGATTTTATTTATTTGACAGAGAACACAAGTAGGCAGAGACACAGGCAGAGGAGGAAGCAGGCTCCCTGCTAAGCAGAGAGCCCAATGCGGGGCTTGATCCCAGGACCCTGGGATCATGACATGAGCCGAAGGCAGAGGCTTTAACCCACTGAGCCACCCAGGCACCCCTCTATTTTTTTTTAAAGTGGGCTCCACACTCAGCATAGAGCCCAGTGTGGGGCTTGAGCTCAAGAAGTTAAGCTTGAGCTCTGAGATTAAGACCTGAAGACCTGAGCTGAGATCAAGAGTTGGACACTTAACCGACTAAGCCACCCAGGCAAGGCACCCCTGTAATTTTTTTTTTTTTTTTTTTTTGAGAGAGATAGAGAGCACAGGTGGTGTGGGGAGGGGCAAAGGGAGAGGGAGAGAGAATCTTACACAGACTCCATGCTCAGGACTAAGGACAATGTGGGCTCTCAGGACCCTGAGATCACGACCTGAGCTGAAATCAAGAGTTGGACAGTCAATCAACTGAATAGAAATGGGTAGGAATCCAATGAACTTCCTCAATGTAGCTGATATATGAAACACCTGACCAGTTCAGATAATCATTTAGTTCTGTGTTTCTCAAACTTTAATATGCCTATGAATCACTTGGGAATCTTGTTAAATGAAAATTCTGAATTATAATTTATAGTGTGTGACCTGAGATTCACATACCAAATAAGGTGTTGGTCAAAGGACTACACTTTTAATAGCAACGATTTATTCCAACCTTTTGTTTAATAGATGGAGGAATTGAATGTGGGAAGACATGGCTTTGCAAGGCATTACTAGGACCCTGGTGGACTTAAACTCATTGAACTGAATGGTATTAATGTTATCAAACTTTTACCACAAAGGTGAAGCCTTGTACTGCCCTTCTTGAGTTGAGATTTCAACTTTTTCTTTCATTCTGTGAGAGAACCAAAGTTTTCTTTCAATACATTTCCTCTTTTTGTTTGCACTTTCCAGGAACAGTTGCTGATGCCTGCAACCAAGAGAATATAACTATTACAGACTCTATGTTGGGACTTGTATTGCCAAGAAACATACCATATTTACATCCCAGGGAAATAAATTCTTCCCTGAAAGCATTGTAACAGATATATTTCCTTGAAAGTTTATACAAAACTACTGGTGACTCTCAAATATCTCTGGCAGCATGACTCTTCCCTCATCTTCTAGGCTCTGTCCAACTTCCTAATTGATATCTTCATCTGAATGTCTAGTAGGCATCTCAGAGTTAACATCTTCAAAATCCAAAATTGAGCCTCCCAAACTTGATGTTCCTATAGCAAATGGCACATCTTTTCATGCAGTTGCTCAGGTAAAAATCTAGGAATCATTCCCAGTTTCTTTTATTCCCTTCTTATGTTCAATACACTAACAAGTTCTGTCAGTTCTGCCTTAAAAATCCAACCAGAAATCAATCACTTTTCATCTCAAACACTTTTCCTCTCATTCTAGTCTAAACGAGTACCATCTTTCCTTGGTCAACTGCAAAGGATTCTTAATCCTTCTTATTGCTTCCACTCTACTTTTTTCCACACAGCAGCCAGAGTGATTCTTTTCAAATGTATACCAGATCATGTTACTTTCATGTTCAGAACTGCTCAGTAGCTTCCCATCCCACAGAACATAAAATCCAAACTCCCTACCATGATCTACATGGCCTTATGTGATCTGATGCTTTACTAAATCTCTTACTTCATCTTGTTTCACTTTCCTCTGTGTATACACTGCTTCAGCTATACTTCTCTCCCTAATAACTTTTCACTTAGAATATAAGTCCCAAGGATAAGGATTCTGTTTACTCACTTGTTGTATTCCACTTAGAATAATGCTTATCATAGACTAGATTTCAATTACTAGTTCTTGAATGAATGAATGAAGAAATATATAATCAATAAAATCAATTAGGCACAGTAAACAAGATAGACCCAATTACTCAAACTATGGTAGGAAATGAGGGTTTGGTCACAGAATTGAGACAGGATCTCAGTTATTACTACTAATTTACTACTACTACTTATACTGCTAACCACTTATACCACTAATTACCTATACATTAAATTACCCCCAATTTCAAAGTTCAAGGCCCTTCCCAAAGAACTTAGGACCAGACTATTAGTAAGGTAGGTTGGCTGTCACCTGAGCTTCTTGATTTTTCCCAGCCAGAAGAGAACACATCTTGGTGGCCTTCAAGTGACCGTAGCAGAGTATAGAAGGGAGATATCAAGGCAGGCAGCCAGACAGATGATTATGTTGTTGTTGTGGACTAAATATTTGTATCCTCCAAAACTTGTATTTTGAAATCTTATCCCTCAATATGATAGTATAAGGATGTGAGGTCTTTGAAAAATAATTAGGTTTTGAGGATGGAGGCCTCATGCTTGAGATTTGTGCCCTTATAAGAAGTAGGATAAGAACTTGTATGGGAGGATATGAAGGGAAGACAACCATCTGTAAACCATTAAGTGGCTCTCAGCAGAACTGAAAATGCCTACACCTCGGTCTTGGACTTTCCAGCCTCCAGACTGTGCGAAATAGAAATTTTTGTTTAAGCTGACTAGACTATGGCAATTTATTATAGCAGCCTGAGCTAAGATACTTGCTTTCACTGTAGAGAGTTATTATGGATAACTTGTGTACCTTCAGTAAGGAAATAGAATGGATAGGGGCACCTGGGTGGCTCAGTGGGTTAAAGCCTCTGCCTTCGGCTCAGGTCATGATGCCAGTGTCCTGGGATCAAGCCCCACATCTGGTTTTCTGCTTAGCAGGGAGCCTGCCTCTCCCTCTCTCTCTGCCTGCCTCTCTGCCTACTTGTGATCTCTGTCTGTCAAATAAATAAATAAAATCTTAAAAAAAAAAAAAAAAAGAAAATAGAATGGATAGCTTGCAATATATCAATTAGCCAAATGAATTGTTTATCATTCATTTTTAAGCCTGTTCTCAGGAGGGAAATAGAGACAAAAAACATTCATAAAAACTTTATATAAGGGACCTGTATCTGAGAGATCTTATAATTAAACGATGTGGGAGTGTTCACAAGGACAAAGGAATAAACAACGAACAGAGATTTTCTTTTTAATCACTCAACACATTCTGCCATAGAAAGGTAGCATTTTAGTTTCTGTGAAGTAGTATATGTGAGTTCTATAGGCATGTAAGTATCTTTTAGTCCTTTTGCCTTCATTTACTCTGGGATATAAATTGCTTACTTGCTTTCTCAGTCTTGTCCAGTTGCAAGCTCTAATGCCCTTTCTCCAATAGTCTCAATTCTGCAACAACCTGAACCAGTGGAGACCAGATTTTAATTGCTCAAATTAACAAGTGAATAAGGTCTGGAATAGTCTGTGGCCTTTAGTCTGAATTTTAGTATCCTGGGCAAAGCTCATTGCCACCTGCTTTTGCAGTGAGGGGCAATCTGCCAGTAATGTTCAACATATGTAACTAGTCCATATGCCAAGGTTTCAGCTTCCTTTTTGGTGTGCAGTCCAGCTTCCTGCTGGGACGATAGCCTTAGCTTAATATCTATACACCGTTTACCCAGTGCTCTGATTCTTTTTCTTTTTTCTGTTAATCTGCTTTTCCTGGGGGCTGGCCCTTATTTTTAGGCCCTCTTTCAACCTGGATTAACCTAACTACAACCAAAATGTTTCCCCGATGATGCAGAGACTCTCTGTATAGTTCCCTGTCTTCCTAGGAGTCCCCTAAGCATATCGGCATCAGCCAGGACTAGGTTCGAATTTATACTCCTCTTTGAGACCAGCCCTACTGCCACCTTAAGTCCCTTTGCCCAATTCTCTGCTCTGGCTAACTCTTTCATTGCCTTTTTCTTGCTATTTAGGGAATTGCATGGCTGAGCACAGAGTTTATGTGGGTTGGGACACATTCCTGAAAGTCTGAGAAAGAATGAGATAATGACGTGGATGGAACTAGAGGGTATTATGCTTGGTGAAATAAGTCAATCAGAGAAAGACAATTATTACATGATCTCCCTGATATAAGGAAGTTGAGAGGCAACGTGGGGGGTTTGGTGAGTAGGGAAGAAATAAATGAAACAAGATGGGATCGGGAGGGAGACAAACCATAAGAGCTTCTTAATCTCACAAAACAAACTGAGGGTTGCTGGGGTGGGGGGTAGGGAGAGGGTGGTTGGGTTATGGACATTGGGGAAGGTATGCTATGGTGAGTGCTGTGAAGTGTATAAACCTGGCGATTCATAGACCTGTACCCCTGGGGCTAATAATACATTATATGTTAATAAAAAATTTTAAAAATTAAAGAAGAAAAGAATGAGATAATGAAGACGCTTGCGAATGCTGCTGTGTTGTGGGACTGAACCTCTTACACAACTCTGTGTTCTGGGGAAGGAGGCAGAACACTGATGGAAATGAAAGCTTTATATGGCTCTGTGAGGACTTCTAAAAGTCCAAGCCTTTACCTGTTGGTTTACTACAAGTGAGACAGTCATAACAGAGATAAGATTTCTACTCTCGAACATGTAGAATAATAATGCTGATTTATGGAAGGGCTAGGAATCTCCCAGTTGAGATGAAGGCATTCTTTTTTCTCTCACAGTAGGACTTGAGACTTTTCTCACTTGGAGATTACAGGATTGGAATCCTGTTCTAGCGAATGCAGCCTCACTAATTTATTACCAACATTAACAAAAATGAAATGATAGACAGGGCAGAGATAGACATTTGTCATAGAAGGAAAGACTGCTAATTGAGTTGCTATGTAGACAATTCCAGGATGTGTATGAAACCTGTGTGGATTAGGATATCAGCAAAGGGTAAATTTAATAATTCAAATGGGAATAATTAATTGATAAGACAGTATAGTATTCCTCAATGGATTACTTGGTCAAAGGACTTATGCTTTTACAATTTTGACTGAACTGTTAAAATGTTCTCCATAGAGGAAAATAATCTTTTAATGCTGGATTTTAAGAAATTACTGTTATCAGGGAGTATCTATCACTGCTAATCAAATTAAGAACAATTTGGAAGGCTATGTCTACTCTCTGGCATAATGACAAGTGGGAGATAGATATCAGATACCAGTATAGAGAAGTTTTCCAAAATAGTGCCTAAGGATTTGAGCAGGTAACAATTACCACCACTTTCATACAAGCCAGAAAATGTGGAAACATGTAATCTGGTTACTAAGAAGATAAACCTGTATCTCTGGGATTTTATGATGACATAGACTGTATACATTTTATGGGATATAGGCCAAAAGGTATCCTGTACTGTGGCTAAGGTTTTCTTACTTCATTATCAGAAAGTGGAAGAAGCACAATACTCCATCCAGCTACATGACCCTAGTCATTCAAAAATGTCTTAAGAAATATGTTCTTTCATTCATTCAACTTGCATGGATAGGGTAGTTACTACTAGGAACTGTATGACACTTTATTTATTTATTTTATTTATTTTTTTTACTTATTTTTAAAGATTTTTTTTATTTGTTTGAGGAAGAGAGAGAATGAGAGAGCACGAGAGGGGAGAAGGTTAGAGGGAGAAGCAGACAACCCCTGGAGCTGGGAGCCCAATGCGAAACTCCATCTCAGGACTCTGGGATCATGACCTCAGCTGAAGGCAGTGGCCCGACCAACTGAGCCATCCAGGTGCCCCTGTATAAGACACTTTATACAAAGGGAAACAAAATAGTCATGGTTCCTGACAGCTCACTAATTATAATCCAGTGGGGCATTTAACACACAATAGAATACAGTAATTATAATTGCAAATAGTGTTAAGAGGTCAAGAAAACAGAGTCTATTAGAAAAGCAATGTGGTCTTATAACTTTGATTTTGTGAGGTAGGGGGCAAGGAAAGCCTCTGATGAAGGATATTTAAGTTAGGAGCTGAAAGATGCAGAAGTTAACCCGACAGGGTGGAGGCAGGAGGGATTCAGGCTGGAAGATCAGCCTGAAGGAAAGCTCTGAGGCAGAGGAGAGGGCTTAGTGTGTTCTAGGAAGTGAAGGGTCAGTGTACTTAAGACAGAGAATGGGGGTGATAATTGTTCCAAATATGGTTGGAGATGCAGGCAGGGACCTGATCCTTACAGAGCTTTGTGGCTGTGATAAGAAGTTTGTATTTTAAACACAATAGGAAGCTAATAAAAGGCAGGCTGATTTGTGGATGGGAAATCATACTGACCTCATCCCTCTACCACATGTGGTACTCACTCCCACCCCCAAAAGGCAGATTAATTTAGAATGGAATAAATTTACTGAATTGTGAACTAAAGACCTAAGTAGAGCAATGCTTTATAGTGTGTGTCCTGCTTTTTCCTTGTTTCCTTTTAGGGAACCCATTATATTTGGCATCAGACCTACATAGTAGGTGTTTCCAAATATATATATCTACGTATTTGGCAACATGTTAGTTTGTTTCCTCTAAGACACAGAGGACGAGAGGGGATTCCTTAAATGTATTTAATTAGGGAAATGCCTGGTGTGAGAAAATGGTGGAGGAGTGAGATATCACAAAAGATGCAAGTCTGACTCTTACGTGAAGGACAAAAGGAAAGAAGTTTGATGAAAGCATCCTAGATGGCAGAACGGCCTAAGCAAGGTCCACTAAGGGGTTCTAGAACCAAAGTTGGCTTGCAGATGTAGGAATGGAACTGTTAGTATTCCTACCAGTTCAGTGTGGCTGGAAGGAGCCCTTGGAAAGCATGGCCTCAGGGCAACCACAGAGGTGGATCTCAAAACATTGCAGAGGAACCTTGGTGGGTTACATGTGCTACAGTTGGAGGGGGAGGACTGTGAGGCACATCTGAAGGCCACCACAGACACAGAATTGTTCCCCCCCCCCCCCAAAAAAATCTTTTTTTTTTTTTTTTTTTTTTTTTTTTTTTTTGCTTTTGAGGCTTTTACAATTTGAGAAGATGCTCCAAGAATTTAAAGAGGATCTATAACTATTATATAGTAATGTGCAAAGTGGGCTAGATCTCTGAGAGAGTAATGTAGTGCTAAATGATGCAAAGTGGTCATGCCTGACTAAATTAATTTTTTTTAATGAGAAAGAGAAGAAAAGATTATAAGGTAAAAGGGTTCCAAACACCTGCAAAACAAATATCAATAATTATACACATATAATTTTTTTTAAAGATTTTATTTATTTACTTGACAGACAGAGATCACAAGTAGGCAGAGAGGCAGGCAGAGAGAGAGGAGGAAGCAGGCTCCTTGCTGAGCAGAGAGCCCAATGCGGGACTCGATCCCAGGACCCTGAGATCATGACCTGAGCCGAAGGCAGAGGCTTTAACCCACTGAGCCACCCAGGCGCCCCTATACATATACTTTTGAAGAAGAAATAGTGATGTTATTAAGTAAAGTAACTGAATTTTAGGGTTTTTTTTTTTTTTTTTTTTTTTTAGTTCTCAAATAATGGAACAATTGATATTATGTAATATGAAATATATAATACAGAAATGCTGTGCTGGGCATATACAGAAAGTGAAAATGTCAAGAAAATCTATACATGGACTAAAATAAAGTATAAGGACTGTTTTTATAAATAGATCAAAAATACATCTTGGTTTATAAAAACAAAGTAATGGAAAAAAAAAAAAAACAGAACAGGAAAGGAAGGAAGGAAGAAAAGAAATAGAAAGAAACTAGAAAGCTTGACCTGAAGATAATTGGGAATACTGGAGGAAGAAAAACAATTTTAGAACATGGGAACTGTATTACAAAATCAACAGATGCCATTTTATTGAAATAAAAGATATCTCAAGATTTGAGTTCTAATCAGAAGATATTCTCAACAAAAGACTTCCTACACATTCAGTTGTGTGGTTTTTTTTTTTTTTTTACGATTTTATTCATTTATTTGTTAGAGAGAGAGAGAGCGTGCACAAGTAGGAGTAGCACCAGTCAGAGGGTGAAGTAGGCTCCCCGCTGAACAAGGAGCCTGACTAAGGATTAGATCCCAGGACCCTGGGATCATAACCTGAGCCAAAGGCAGCTGCTTAACTGAGCCACCCAGGCATACTTACACATTCAATTCTTATATCTTTAGTATTTAAAAGTTGTATTTCAATCTGCTAAGTAGACAAAACTATATAGATACAAAGATTACAATGGTTTTTAATCTCATTCTTAGAGTAAAGGGGGAAGAAATACATGAAGCTTCATTTTTCTTAGGTAATTTTAACTAAATTAACTTTTTGTTCTGAAGATAGAAAGAATATTTTACTCCAGAGATATATGAAATAATTTTCAACAAAATCCCAGAACCAAAAAGACCAGTTTAAGGAAAAATAGAAACTTGAGAACAAATCAAAGTTGTTTTTAAGGTGATTAGAATATTAACATTAATTTTTCAATTGCTTTATCATTAGAAATTCAAGAAAGAAATTTTCAGAAAGAGTTGCCAATTTCCAAAACATAAGAAGAGAGAATGTGAAAATAAATTATAAACTGTCTTTTAGAAAGTAACTAAAAGTTACTAAGTTCATAAATTTGAATATATAAATTATTCAGTTATTATTATATCGACTCTATTAAACCTTGGTAAAAGTTGAGAAATTAATCATTTTAAAATATAGTAAATGGTTACATAGTTCTTAGTATGTGCCAAGTCTTGTTCTAAGTTCTTTACAAATGTTAACTGTCTTAATCTGCAGATAGCCCCATGAAATAGCTTCTAATATTATCCCAGGTGCACAGGTGAGGAAACAGTTACGCACTTTTACATCAGGTCACATAATTGATAAGTGTTAGAGCTAGCATCTGAACCAGGCAATCTGTTTTGTTTTACTCTGCTAGACTGCCATCTTAATTTGGTGATAATGTTTGCATAGGGTTAAGCTAAATAAGTCTCAGTATATAACATTGTTTTTTTTTTAATTAAAAACAAAACAAAACATATGGGGTGCCTGGGTAGCTCAGTTGGTTAAGCATCAGACTCTTGGTTTGGACTCAGCTCATGATCTGGGGGTGGTGAGATGGAGCCCCATGTCAGGCTCTAGCCACAGCAGGGAGTCTGCTTGAGAGTCTTTCCCTCTGTCCCTCCCCCACACTTATGGGTGTGCTTGCATGCTCCCTCTTTCTCTCAAATAAAATAAATAAAAATCTTTCAAAGCAACTCACCTTTTTTGTTTTTTAATGGCAGCTTTTTAAAAATGCTTATTGTAAATGCTTTATCATGCATTATCTCATTTAAGTTTCAGAACCACCACCATTAAAAATTTACCATTATTATCTTAATTTGCAGATGAAAAAAAAGTCCAGAAAAATGAGTTACTTGTCTGAGATCACAAAGAAGTAACACTGAAAATTGTACTCAAGCAGTCTGGTTGTAGGACTAGTGTTTTAAACAATGGGCTATGCTGCTTCTTTGATTGTAATATTAACATTTTCATTGTACAAAAATAATGTTAATTGAAGAATATAATAATTGTTCTTAGCTTCCTGGAGGATATGTGATTTTCTGAAAATTTAACCTGAAACAAACAAATAAACAAATCTATATCTGTGGAGAGTGGATGCCCATTATTTTCTTCAAATAACATTCGACTCAGTTGAGAGCTCTGTGTAAGGTTAATCTCTGGTAAAAATCTTTCAGTTATGTAGTCTAGTTTGCCAATTGAGTGTTGGTGAATTTGTGTTAGATATGTTGAATTTGAAGGCATTATAGGATATCTATATTGAATCATTCTAGAGTATTCTGGGGGAAAACATACTCAGAGTTTAAAATCAAGATTATAGTTCATAAGGTTGGCATTACCCAAGGAAGGAGGGAGTTTCCCCAGCCAAAGGCTGAGAACTATTGTACCCTGGTTCCTTAAAACGTTCAGATTACATGCTTTATTTTATACAAAACTATATCCTTGGGCTTCTCTGAGACTTGCTTTGTATTAGCCATGGGGAAAGGAGGAACTCTCCAGAAACATTCAGGTGGGAAATATGGAACCAAATGACTACTCAGTAGCAAAGGAGAAAAGGACTTTGTTATGGGTAAGCAAACTTCAAGTGTCTTTTTGTAAAAGGTACTGACAGCATCCATTCAAAAGTATGTTAGGTTATAAGGGAACATATAAGTAAAAATATTGTTTCTATGAAGAAGTTATAACAGTTTCCTAGGAGATACAGATATTAAAGATCATTTTCAGCTGTGATTGACATTTTTAGAACTTGTGACATGAAGGTCTAATGATCATGGAGGGGCTGATTTCCTCATGAGTAGGTGTTCTGGTGATTTGGGTCTGGAATGCAAGAGGGTCCAGAGATGAAGGTGCAGACCAGAGAAGGATTGTCATAGAGGTGATGGTTAAAAGCACATCAATTAATAAACTAATCCAGGTAAGAATGATCAGTGGTTCAGTTTGGGCTGCCATTAGGATCATCTGGAGAACTTTTAGAAACTGCTGAGGCAGGTCTCACTCCCAGAGATTCTACCTTAGTTGGTTTTAGGGGCTGGGCATCTGATTTTCATAATTTTTCCAGGCGATTATAATATGCACTCAGATTTGAAAACTTTAGGAGAGGGAGAGATGAACTAACAATAAGTTGCAGTGATGTAGAATGTATTAGGCAAAATTTTGGCCCCCATGATAACCTTTACCACCTGGGGTTACTCTTGTGAATTTTTTACCTTAGGTAGCAAAAATGGATTTTGAAGACATAATTTTGGCTCTTAATCATGGGTCTTAATATAGGGAGCTTATCCTGATATCCAGGTGGACCTAATCTAAATATAGGTGCCCTTAGGAAGAGAGAGCATGCTCTTTCTGGTGGAAAGATGCTTCAGGTTAGATGCTTCAGGTCAAAGAAGCATTAGAAATTCCCATGTAGGTATAAGGATGACGGGGCTTGTGTGTCAAGAAAACAGGGAACTGAGTCCCTCCAGCCACAAGGAATTGAATTCTGTCAACAACCAAAATGAGTTTAGAAGTGGAATCTTCTGAGCCTTCAGGTAAGAGTTGAGCCTGATCCCTTGGTTTCTGCCTTGTGAGGCCCTGAGCAGAGAATCCTGGTGAGCTCTTCTGTGCCAAGACCTCTGACCCACTCATTGTGAGGTAATAAATGGCTGTTATAAGCAGCTAAGTTTGTGGCAATTTGTTGTGACAGCAATGGAAAACTTATACCCAAAGGAGAACCCATAGTATCTAATATCACAAAAGTCAATGTAGAAAGAAAAGATGTTGTACTTGACCATTTAGAAGTTGTTGACATTTGAGAAAGTAGTTCCCCTTAATAATTAAGGTATGCTTGTGACCAGGGCTCGTTCTGGTAACTACCATGGCTTGTATAACCTGGATTTGAGATACAATACCCAGTACACAGTATGATATATGAATTACTTTTTGTAGCATTTTATTTTTTCTAACGCACTTAAAGCATTTCAGTTGGGTACTGGGTCTTGTCACAATTAAAGTGGTCTCTGCTGTAGCAATATCCATTCTTACTGTGGCATTTTGCTGTGCAGCTAGGGTCTGGAGGCAGGAATGGGGACGGAATGTGGTGATGGAAGGCAGGGGAAAGGAGGTAAGGATAGAAGCAAATCTTTAGGAGTGAGGACGGGACACAAAGGAAGACTGTCACCCCAAATTTGTCAGGCAGTAAGTAAGCAAATGCATTTATTTGGATCAAAGACTTGCAATTCAGGGTGCACAGATTTGGGCAGCAGCCCAAATAGTGATCCCCTAGGGAGCAAAAGTCAGGGAAATTAATGGACAAAACGGGAGTGCTTGTGGATGTTGTTTACAAAGACCTTTGATTGGTGTTGGTGACAGAAAACTAACCCTGTCTAAACCTGATTGGTTGATAAGGCTCTCACTAAGCCAAAGTCTGTTACTGTAGGGAGTTGCAGGTGTTTGTGTAGATTCCCTGGAGTGTTTTCAGTTTGGTCCAGTTCAGAGGTTCCCAGTTCCACCTGGTGAGGAGGTGCATAAGGCATGCCTCTTTATTGGCTTCTGAGCTCCATTTTAAACTCCTGACATAAGTGACTATTTAATATCAGGTTTTACAAGACCATGCCAGTGGGAGCGGAGTCTTGTGACAGAAGAGTGGGCAAAAGCCTGCATGCAGTAGGAGGCAGGAACTCCTCCCGCCTTCTGCCCAACTGAGGCAGGTAGGTGTGTTCTGGAGTGTGATACTGAGATTTATAATAAGAACCATATATTTGGTCTTCATCCTGTTTCTGGCACAGAGCACCTAAAAGCCTTGGAATTTCTGAAGTGAGCTTACAAAGGTGTCTTGTTATGTTAATGAGGCCACTTTTGGAACCCACCTAAGGATGGGGGAGGGTTGCCAGAACTAACCAGGAGAATGGAGGCTTGAAACTTTCAGACCCACCCCCGACCATTACCAGTGACCAAAGATTGAACCAGTCTGGCCTCTGTTAGGAAGCCTCCATATAAACCCAACAGGACAGGGTTCAGAGAGCTTCCAGGTTGGTGAACATGGGGTGCAGGGAGAGTGGTGCCCTTGGAGAGGGCAGGGAAGTGCCCCTCACCACATTCCTCCTCTGGGTCCTTTTCCATCTGGATGTTCATCTGTATCCTAGATGATTCTTTTACATGAAACTGGCAAATATAAGTAAACTGTTTCCCTAAGTTCTGTGAGCTGCTCTAGCAAGCTAATTGAACCCAAGGAGGGGCTCATGGGAACCTGTGATTGGTTGCCTGTTGGTCAAAAGCCCAGGTAACAAGCTAGGCTGTGACTGACTTCTGAAGTGTGTGCAGGGTGTGAGGGGAGGGGGGACATGGGCACACATGCTGGCAGCAGTGATCTTGTAGAACTGAACCCTCTGGAATCTGATGCAGTCTCTGGGAAGATAGTGTCAGAAGGAGTTGAATGGTAGGACACCCAGGTGGTGTTGGATAATTGCTTATTGTTGTAGGAAATCCTCCCTCCAAACTTACGCGTTGGAATTGGGTCCAGGAACCTAAAAGATGGAGCCTCTGAGGAATGGTGGAGAAGCCAGCAATGTTTTAAAGTGACTGGGAGAGGGTTTGACCCCTGGGAGAGTAGCTGGGATGCCAGTGGGGGAACTATGGTTCCTGGCCCTGTGCTTTTGTATAAGCTGTTTATTTTTCTTTCCCCACCCTGTCAGTCAGGTCCCTGTCTCTGTGCTGCTGTAAGCACCATATTTATATGGTGCCTGGTCATACGGAGAACCAGAAACAATGAAAGATCTTCAAATAGTGAACTTCTGGCGGGCTAGAATTGCAGCTGACCCTCAAACAACATGGGGGTTAGAAGTGCTGACCCTGGTGCAGTCAGAACTCCGTGTATAACTTGACTCCCCAAAACCCATGTTGTTCAAGGATCAGCTGTATATCTAGTTACCTTTGTTTGCTAAAGGAAGCATTCAGCTTCTAGCTGGAATTAATGGTCATTTGGTATATGTTCATACTACCGATGTTTCTTTCCCCTTGTAAAATGTGCATGTTTCGGGTGCCTGGCTGGCTTAGTCTGTGGAGCATACAACGCTTGATCTCAGGGTCATGAGTTTGAGCCCTATGTTGGGGGTGAAGATTACATAAAAAATTTAAAAAAAGATCTTAAAAAAAAAAAAAAGCGTGTTTACTTTACTACTAAAAGTCTAGCCCATAGACCATTATGCAAGTATGGACATCACCAGAAGCTTCTTATAAATGAGGAAGCTCCGTCTCCAGACTTGGTGAATCAGGATCTGCGTTTTCACAAGACCCCCACGTGGTTCATATTTACAACATAGCTGGAGAAGCATTGGTGCAGCAGGTATTTCACCTCTTAGTTTTTGTGCTTTTGGGACACACCCTTGCCAGTGTTTCCCATAGGGAGGAATGGAATATACAGCTTTAGGACTTGATTTTCTGCCATCCAGAAAATGATTGCCTTATATAACAGAGTCTGATACTCTGAAGAAATCATTTATTAAAGGTATTTATGCACCCAAATCTAGGTAATTTTCAAATGGTGGATTCTCTAAAGTAAGCATAAAGCAGCTGCCCTCCAACTGGGAGGTGGCCTTGCTCATCAAGGCCCTGACCTTTCTCATGGACAGTTCTGGCATTTGCGTTGGCCTCTCAGCCTTCCCAAGTGAAAATGCCTTTTTTTTTTTTTTAAATCTGTTCTTTTCTACAGGGATACTTATCTTCTGTTGCTTCTGTTACTCTTATTGTCTTTGAAAGCTGACTTTAATTTCCCATTTTCTTATAGTCTTTGCAATTCTATTCATCCATCACACTGTCCTTAATATATAGTCTAATCTTTTACTCAACTCTTGTCTCAAGAATATTAATGAGATAAATCTGAAAGGCTGCATATCAACAATTCCGTAGTCCTTTGTTTGTCTTTTAGTTCTATTCACTTATTCCAGAGTCTGAAACAGTGCACAGCATCTTTATATAGCTCCTGACCCCTTTACAGCTTTTCACATACTTGCAATCTTATTAAATATTTATGCTTGGCACCAGTGTATTTTTCTGGAGTTGTGTTCCTCTACCTTGCGCAACACTCCTCTTTGCTTTGAGGACTTGATTATTCTCTAAAAGCAGACTTATACTTGATATCTAAACTCCTGTTTTCAAGCTGGCCTTTCTTAGGCATAAAATACTCCAGATTTTTCTTGAATAGCATCATCTCCAGTTTATTTTTTTATAGCAATTAGTTCGCATTGTTTTGCTTAGTTTCTGCAAATTTAATAACATCCTTCCTTCTAAAATATCCTTTCCTTGCCGTACCTTTCAACACAGGCCAACGCATTTTTGTTTGCTCTTCCGTAATTTTCCTCCAGTGTGTCAGAGGACACGTCCTGTTAGAGCTAACCAGTTAGTCACAAAGGGCTTAAAGTCTCCTCCGAGTCCTTTCCTTTAAAACTTTATGGTCCAGCAACACAATGTGGTTAAGTAAGGTAAAAGGAAGGCAGGGGAGAAAACAGGAAATTATACTATCACAGGAAATTGTAGTAATAAAGTGAAAAGCCAAGAAAGCGACTGGCCAGCAAGTCATAAAATTCTGATCGTGCAGCAGGGATAAATGGAACCTCTGTTCACTGGCTGGCAGAGTTTTCTATTGTTCTTTTAGTCTTTATTCACATGTAAGTGTTCACCTTGGTGACTTAAAGGCTATTTTACAGTTGAAGTAACTAAGATCTATTTAGTGAGGTACCCAAGGTTCCACCATAATGGCTGGCAGAACTAGGTCTAGGATTTGGGTCCTCTGACCGAGCAGGAAGTTTTTTCTAACTCAGGATATTTCTTATATTTATTAAAGAGTCAACAAATTGCCAGGTCCAGTCCTCTTTGCATTTTAATGTAGCAAATCCTTCCCACAAAGCCATGAAGTCTACTTCCGGTTTTACATATGAGAAATGTGAGGCTGTGGGAGGCAAACTTGAGGTTCTTTATTGTGAAAGTGTTCTCCTTCACCCCTGAAGATGGACTCACATGCATGAAATGACTTTCCCAAGTCTGAAGTGGTATCTTAGGGACCTGAGGGGGGAGGAAGATAAACAAGCCTTCTCCAAGGATAGGTGCCCTGTAGTTCCTGTAACAACTGGAAGCTGAAGCAAAGACTTTCCTGCTAGAGATTTGTATATATGGATTTTTATATGTCTGACCAGGAGCCAAAGGAGTCTGATTAGTTTTGTTAATTAAAGCAGACATATCCTAAATGAGGGAAGGGAGGGGTATGGATCCTAGGAAATAATGCAAGTCCGTCTCCAGGAATTTGAGAAAAATACTGTTCAAAATCTTTTTTAGTAAGGTATACTATATAGATAAGTGCACATATCCTCAGTGTATAGCTTAATGAATTTTTACAAACTAAACACATTTGCCTAGCCAGCATCAAGATCGAGAAACAAAACCATAGTAGTATTCTAGAGGTCACCCCTATTTTCCTTCTAGTCTGTACTGCCCCCCACCCCAAGATAATCACAATCCTGACTCCTAATGCTGTAAGTTAGTTTTGCCTTTTCTTGAGTTTTATATCAATGGAATGCTACAGAAATGCACTCTTTTGTGTCTGGTTTATTTCACGGGGCGTTATGCCTGTGTGTAGTATGACTCAGTTTTTAATCTCCATTTTTTTGTGTGTATATGTGAATATAGAACAGTTTAGCAGTAGATCTGTGTAATCTATAAATAAGCATAGCCTCTATTGGGAATGTGTGCACAGAGTTTAGAGTTCCTGGATTAAAGTATGATGCTACTTACGTAAGTATCCTGATTTTAAGGCAACATGGACTCCTTCTCTTTGCTCAGAGAACCATTCATAACTAGACTATGATCTTGACCTCAGACCTTTGCTTTCAATAAACATTTTTTTGAGCACCCACTATGCACAAGTCTTTGTAGGTACTCCAATACTTAGGCAAAAAGACATGGCCCAGGCTCACAAGGAGCCTATCACCAGGGGGAGAAAACCCAGTAGTAAACTCAAACGATTATTCAGGCACAGTCTATAAAAAGAGGCACAACTAAAATGAGGAAGGACCCCAGATGAAGGACGGCCAATCTTCCAGGAAGCTAGAAAAGGCCCATTAAGAATCTTACTGGTTGAACTTTGAGCTCCCTTCTGCTTTCCAGTTGCTAAGATTTAATCAGATTTCTCACAGAAATCGGATCAGACAGAAATAGGATCTTTATTCCCACAGTCTACCCTTTGCATTAGGTTTCAGGCTTAAGGCTTATGGTATCTATGACTCTTAACAGTCAAAAGGGGGCAGCATTCACCCTTTTTCTGAAAATCCGAGCCCGCTTTGGCCACATCCCTTTCTTTCTAGGAAAAGAATACTTCGATCAGATAGCATTTTAGAGCATACATATATTTTAAGACCCGTGTTTTAATTGTTCATTTGCAGAGATAGCAACTGACTTGCACCTTCATGTCACTGAGACCAATATATTGCACATCTATAAATAAAGCCAGGCTGTCTCCCGGCCCAGAGTTCCCCTATTTGTCTTTGTCCCATGATTGGGCGTGGCAGTCTTGCTCAGACTCAGATTGCTAACGGGCGGTGGCTGGAATGAACAAAAGGAATCAGACCTCTACCTTAACCCTGAGAAAAAGATTGTCTGGGGAAGCCTGGGGAGAAAGGAATGCTGTGTGCCTCCATTATTGTTTGAATTACCAAATGCTTTTTTTTTTTTCCTCTTCTGAATTTTTACCCTTTAAAAATTTTTTTTATGAGCATAAAGACTATATTAAAGGTAAACAAGCTCTGTGCACTATGGGGATCTGTAACTGCACTCAATCTTCAGGGCATTCTTCTCTTTATTAGCCAAATAACCTTTAGAGTTTTAGTAATACACAGTTGCCTGCAGTTCCTTTCTTGCTGATGCAGGAGCAGAGGGTGGATGGTGGAAAATGAGAGGTTTAATGCTAAAGCTGTCTGACTGAGTATCTCTATGACCTCTAACCACCAGACCACCAGATGACTAATTCTGTTTTGTTAGTCAAAACACCGATTTTAATGACTGACTTATATTGCCTCTGTGTTCTACTTGATTGGTTTTGAGGAAATTGATGTTGATGGTCAAAATTCAAAATTAACTATCCATTTCTAGATTTTATCATACTGTATGCGGCTCTAACCAGCACCTTTACTCTTCTTTTTTTAAAGACTAGACCTTAACCAAATGTCCCTGAATGATAAAGGACACTTGCCCACCCCATAATTAGCTTTTGTAAATATCAAGCCAAAGGTCAGAGCAAAGGTCATCTGATTTCTCTTTTGTGAAGAAAACAAGGGTTTTAGTCACTATGACTGATTTCAGAATAGTAGCTAAGGATGAGGTCATTGCTTCCTTTCTGAGTGGAGAGTAGGAATGCATTTGGAAGAGTCACAGAAACACGTTAATATAGAGAACGGCTAATAATTTTTGTAGCAGTAACAGATACCTGTGACCTTTTGTTTTAGATTTAGTGAAGTGCTTTACCCTGTCAGATAAATGATGCTGGGAGAGCAGCTCTTGGGAAGATTGCTGATGACGTCATGTCACTGTGGTTTGCCACTTGTAGACACACAGAGTTAAAATACACCATGTGGTATATCCAAGAATTTCACAAGGCAAAATACAATCTCAACCTTTGAGACTGTTAATTTAGGCAAATGAGTGCTAACAAACACTGAACAATTGGAATGCCTGGGTGATTCAGTCAATTAAGCATCTGCCTTTGGCTCAGGCCATGATCCTAGGGTCCTGGGATGAATCCTGCATGGGGCTCCTTGCTCAGTGGGGAGCCTGCTTCTCCCTCTGCTTGCTGCTCCTGTTTCCCCTGCTTGTGAACTGACACGTGCTCTCTCTTTCTGACCAAAAAAAAGGGAAAAAAAACTTCAAAAAAATGAAAACATTGAACAATTAAAAAGAAAAAAAAATAAAGCCCATGTGAGAAAGAAGACAAAAATGTTTGTATTTCTGTTGAAGTTAAACATCGTGAAGTGGAGAATTGTTGGCATTTAAGTGAAACATAAATTTAAATGTGTATCAAGTGAAGAATTAGAACGTCCTCACTGACCAACAGAGAAAGTTGGGTGAGCACCTTTCTTCGGCTGCCAGGAACTGATGGGATCTCTGGGATGTGAGGCTTTCAACTTTAAAATCAGGACCACCTCAGGCAAGCTGGGAAAAGTTGGTTACCTTACCTGGAGGACATCTTTGAAGTCACCTCGTTCCATTACCTTATTTTACAGTAGAGAAAAATGAGGCCTGTGGAATCTCTTTTAAAATATAAAGCTCTCTGCAAAATCCTTTTTCTCCCTAATTCTTGTGAATGTCTTGTCTCTTCCCAGTTTTTCAGGTCACACAATATATTTAGACCATAGGATCATGCAATAGAGATGGCCCTTCTCATCAAGTGGGCCCCGGATAGGGCTGAGCTTGCGATTGAGTAGCTCCAAGCATATTTTTAGATCTGAAGGTCACTTGGCTGGCTGGGGGAATGCCTGGCTATTCCGCAGGGGAGTGGAAAACAACTTTATCAATGGCATAAACACTATTCTTCACTTTTCTTCTGAGTGACACAGCAAAGTACCAAAGACTGAAGTGAAGCCTTCACAATCACAGAGCAGGGGAAACCGCGTCCTGAGTCTTGTGCTACGTCAAATTCACAGTCTTTCCAAAGTAGGGGAGAGTTTGCTGACACCTGTTCATTGGGGTCCTAAGGAAAGCACAAGATGTAATTAAATCATTCAGCCAGATTTAGGGGCTTCATTCACCCCTAGAAAGGATTTGCCTTTCCAAATGAGGACCATAGAAGGTAATCATTACTTAAATGAATCAAGAGGCTGAGTGGGAGGTATAATATAGCTGTGTGTGTTGATGAGTTAGGTGGTAGAGTGGGCTAAAGCCTGCTTCAGTATTTTTGTCAAGTCCTACAGAGATGAGTGCCTTTATCAGAAAGAAAAGGAGAACTAACAGTATTTCATTTCCATTCATCAAGCAGAGTAATTATAGGACTGAGAGAACAAACACTGTAAAAACATGGTTCCAAAAAGGTAAAACATGTTCAAAACAGAACAGATGGGGGCCTGGATAGTCAAAGCCACTCAGAACCCTGGTATAGCCCTGGTTATCTTTCACTGAAATAGAGACCTGGTTCTTCCATCCCTGTTTCACCTGCCAAATACAGTACCACATCTCGTTTCACTAGACTCACCTGTACTCATTCTTAGTTCTCAGAGTGAATATTGGCCCTTAGGAAAATCTCCCCTTACCCTCTTACTCTACTTTAGGTCCCCTTGTTAAATTCCATTATAGCATTCTGTGCCTTTTTTTTTTTCTACCATGATTTGATATAAAAATGAAACAGCATAAATTAAACTAAATTTATTCTTACAATAATGTCTGTTTCCCTGCTAGACTTAAATATTGTATAAGCAGAGACCATATCTTGGTCATTGATTGAGGCTCCTGGCTTGTAGAAAGCACTCAGTTATGCTGAGTTAATAAACCAACCATTTGGAATGAGTTCAGGTTTTCAGATTTTGTGTTGGCTTCCTACTGTATGGGTTTGTAATATGTGGAAAAATCAACAAAATGTATTCTACACAAAAGTGTTTTTGATGTGCATATGCAGTATTGCTGTTGAGAACTGTCTCTATAGAGAAACAAAAAAATGTTGGCTCTTCTACCTCTAGAAAATTATTCTGGAAAGGCTTCACTTCCTTTATTTGCAAAATAGGGATAATTGTATCTACTTCACAAGTTTCCTCTGAGGATTAAATGAGATAATAAGAACAAACATTAACATGCCTGGAACACATTTTCCATAATAGGTTATTAATTTGAGTAAAAATGTAGAAATAGGCAAATGCTCCAAATTTTTCAAGAGGGAAAATGTAAATGGCTATGTGACTAGAAACAAGGATTTGGTTCTCATTTTTTCATTGAGTCATCATATGACCTTAGGCAAATTACAAATAACTCTGGGCCTAAGATTCTGCAAAATGAGAGGCTTAAACTGTTCTCATGGTGAGAATCCGAGTGCTCTGAATATCCTAGATTTTATAAAAGTGAATGTTTATTATTTTAAGCAAAGTTCTATCTTTTAATAACTTCTTAAAGAAATTGTATCACAGGTTAAGTTCCTGGAAAGCAGACTCTGGAATGGAGGTTAGTATGCAGGAAATGTACCAAGAAGTGCTCACAGCATTTACACCTGTTATGGGAGGAAAGGAAATAGGGTTGGGCAGAGGAAGAAGCAAGCAGTCAAAACAAAGGCCTTGGCCAAACCTCCTTTCGTGGACGTTTTGCTAGATTCTGTAGGATGAACATGACCAATATGACAAGCATCACAACTTAAGCACTTTTATAATTTAAAAGAGTGTATGGTAGATACTTTTGGTGCTATCTTCCCAGCATCCATCCCCATGAACTGTTCTTTGTCTCATTCCAACCATGGAATTTATAGGGTAGATGCTTTATTTTTATAGATGTAGCTCCTGGGTTGAGTGCGTAACTTAAACGATTGGTCAGTTTGAGTCCATTTTACTTGAGTCCATTTTACTTGAGAGTCATTCTTTGGCAATGGAGGCCAAAATATGAGACTCAGGGTCTGGCATTGCTCATGACCTCTGAGTGAGGAAATAGTGATGGACTTTAAAACTACTCATGCGTATTATATAATGACAAAGAATCCAAGCTCTAAGAAGTCATAACAATCCTAAATATATATGTATCTACACATCTCAGTTTACATGAAGTAAAAGTTGCTAGAACTGGAAGCAAATATAGATAAATCTACAATTATAGCTGGAGAATTCAACACTCAGTAATTGAGAGAAGATATAATCAGTAAGGATGTAGAAGACATGAATACTATAAACCAACTTGACCTAGTTGACATTTATAAAACTCTCTACCCAACAAGAGAATACGCGTTCAGTTCAAATGCATATGAATCCTTCATCAAAGTAGATTGTGTTCTGGGTTATTAAAACAAACCTAGAGAATTTAAAAAAATTGAAATTACAGAGTACATTCTCTAACCATAATGGGACTAAGTTAGAAATCTATAACAGGAAGATATCTAGAAAATCCTCACATATTTTAGAAAGTAAACTCTGCTTCTAGATAATCCATGGGTTAAAGATAAAGGAAATTAGAAGATATTTTGAATTAAATGAAAATAATGGAAAACATGAAAATTTGTGGGGTGCGTCTGGAGCAATGTTATATGTACAATTTATAGAATTAAATGCTTATATTACAAAAAAAGGTTTTGAATCTGTGATGTAATCTAAGAATCTAGAAAAAGAAAAGTTAAAACTCAAAGTAAACAGAACAAAGGGGAAAATAAAAAAGTAGAAATCAAAGCAATTAAAAATGAGAAAATAGAGAATCAATGAAACAAAAAGCTGGCACTTTGAAAAGATCAATGACTTGATAAACCCAAACTGAGCCAAGGGGAGGGGAAAAGAGAAGATGAAAAAAATGACTAACATCAGCAATGAAAGAGGAAACGTCACTATTCTTTAGACATTAAAAGTGTAAGGGATTATTACAAACTACTCTATGTCCATACAGTTAATAACTGAATGACATAGTCTTTGTCTTGCAAGTCTACCAAAACTCCTACAAGAATAGATAACCCAAGTTATCCTATATCTACTAAATGTGGTACTAAAATATGGTACTTTAACTTTTAGGAAAGAAATAATGCCAAATCTATATACACTCTTCCAGAAAATAGAAGAGGGGATATTTGTCAACTCATTTTACCATAATACTAAAACAAAAGTATTACAAATTATTCCTCATGAGCAGATGCTAAAATCGTCAAAATATTAGAAAATTGAATCCATTATATAAAAAGGATAATCTGTTATGACTAATGGAGTTTATCCTGTAAATGCAAGGCTGGTTCAACATTTGAAAATGAATCCATATAATTCATCATATCAGCAGACTAATGAAGAAACTATGTATTTACAATTTATAAACTATAAAATTCAATATCCACTTGTGGTTTATAAAACAAAAACTCTCAGCAAATCAGGAATAGAAGGAGACTTAATCCACCCCATGAAGGGCATGTACAAAAAAAAAAAAAAAAAAAATGGAACAGCTAACATTGTACTTAATAGCAAATTACTGAAATCTTTTCCTTCAAGATTGGGAAAGAAAACAGTGATGTCCACTCATACCACTCCTGTTCAGCAACACACGAGCTCCTAGTTAATAGGAAGTTAATAGGAAGAAACTACTGATACCTGCAACATCATGGATCAATCTCCGAAACCATTATGCTCAGTGAAAGAAGTCAAACTTGGACTACATACTGTATGATTTCATATGACATTCTGGAAAAGGCAAAACTGGGGAGAGAAAGCAAATCAGTGGTTGCCTGGGACTGAGGTTGCAAAGAGAGTTTGAGTACAAGGACATGGGGTGGTTTTGGAGGGTGATCAAGCTATTCTATATTTTGCGTATAATGGTGGTTTTAGGGCTGCAGGTGTTTGTTACCACTCCTAGAACTGTGTAGCAAAAACAGGTGTATTTTGTTATATGCAAATTTTACCTCCATACACCTCACAGAGAAAAGGAAATCCCACCCCCAGAGAAAAACTGTGATGCATATTTGTCTTTGGAACAAAATTCTGGTGGCATTTTTGTCTGTAGTTGCAATTTTTTTTCCCCCAGAAGTCTGGATGTATCTGGTATTTTTGAAGTTTGATTATTTATTCTGTAAATGACATGAGTGACCCAGGATATTTCCAATTTAATTTCCATGTTTCTTCCCGAAGCAAGTTCAAATCCGGTTTCTCTCACCTACAACAGCCAGTTCTGAGTAACACCTGGAATATACTTGTGCAAGTAATTGTTATATGAGAATATGTGAGGCATGAAATAATAGAGGTAAAAAGTATGTGGGAGCAGAGAGGGGAAAGTGATTATGTTTGACTGGGGATATCAAGGCTAGGTAGCAATTAAGTTGGCCTTGAAGATTTTTTGCAGTTCGAGGGAAGACT
Organism: Enhydra lutris kenyoni; assembly: GCF_002288905.1. Classification (NCBI taxonomy): domain Eukaryota; kingdom Metazoa; phylum Chordata; class Mammalia; order Carnivora; family Mustelidae; genus Enhydra; species Enhydra lutris. The sequence continues at coordinate 52,884,283 of NW_019154086.1, read as the reverse complement.
ATCTCATTTTGAGCATATGATATGACTAAACAGACCAATGATGAGAATGTGTAGTGTCTTCAGGTGGATGAGTGGCAGTAGAGCTGAAAGGTAGAGACTATGGAACCAGGCAAATGGTGGAAGATAAACTTGGAAAGGTAGACTCTTGACAGAGAGACCTTCCTGCATGCAAGCATCTGAACTTTATTCTATGGAGTAGGTGAGTGGCATGATCAGATAAGCATTTCTGAAAGGTAATTCAGATGCAGTTTGAAGAATTAGCAGATGGGATTAGGGATAGAGCAGTGGGGATGCAGTTACTCTAGATTAGAAGCCTAAAGATGACATGCCCTGAATAGGTGGAAAGGGTAGGATGCTCTTGATGTGATTATAGCAGTCCCACTCTTTCACCACTTCCTATGAGCCAAGCATCAGTGCTGAAAATCCTATAAGGCAGTTGTTATGCCAGTGTATTAACAAATGATTTTTCACTTAGTCCATAGGGGTGAAGCTGACCCATTGCCTTTTCCACTTTCCTAGAGGTGGGACCACTAGGAATGGGCATCTCTTTTAGGCCATCTAACAAAAATGCTTTTTTTACCCTTCACCACAGCAAATGGTGAGGGACAGGTATATAACTCTCCTTATTTAGCTAATTCCTACAAAGTCATGGGACTAATTACTAAGATTAATTTCATCTGCTTTTGATAAAGAAGGGAAGCGTTACCTGGAATCATTTGCTAATTCTTTATCCCTGTGTTTACCAATGGTTTTCTTTAAATGTTGTCCTAAGAAATATTCTGTGGAAGAGTGTTCCATTTTACACATTACCTGGGAAAACACTTCATAGAAATCCCCCTCAGAACATATGAAGTGCTCTAGAAATCCAGTGATCTATTTAACTTTGTTTAATTCAGCTTTCTCAAAGTTATGCAATGAAGGTGACCTTTTCACACATTTATTGATTACTATCTGCCACATTTTGGGAAATACAACTGTTGGAATTTATCTTCCAAATTGTAGTCAAACCATTCAAGATTTTAATAGCAGGTAAAGGCTCACCTTATCTCCCATACCTCTTGAGGCAGCATTTCTCAGCCTTTTTTCCTCCCATCAACTTATAAGGAAGGGAATTTGAGGTAAATTATAATATTTGATGAAGTGACACATAAAATACAATGAAAGTGAGAAAAGAAAAATCAACATCACTCCTAAAAGAGAAGCATTTTACAAGATCTAAAAGGTTCATAGGAAAGGTCATCTGTGGGGCACCTGTGACTAATGTAGGATCTGAAATAACCATTATAATTACAAACATTTCTTAGGCATTTTCAAATGCAAAGGAACTCTTCTCTCCTCAGGAAACTTCACAGTGTTTTGCTGATGACAAACTGGTGTAATAAAAATAAAGACACACTGAAATGGAATTTTTACAATTGTGATTCTTAAACACTTAGCACTGCTGGGGAAGAAATACAATACACTTTTACATACCCAAGCTATCTTATTTTAGCACTGTTTTGCAAACAATTGAGAAGTCTTAACAATCAATCCATGTTAAAATTAGCTCAAAACATGTGCTCTCTGAATGAATTACATTGAACATGCTCAGGAAATCCAAGATAATTTCAGTTTTTCATTTAGGAAAACCCACAACTGGTGTTTCTCATTATCTTATGTAGTAGCTTTTTTGGTTACCAGAAGGGTTGGGAATTATAGAAACTTCTAGAAGTTATACATGTCTTAGAGATGATGATTTTGAGGCTGAAACAATGTGGGGGGACATAAAAGACAATGGGCAAGTTTTGAAGGGAAGTATATAATCTCTGCTCTGAAAGAGCTTGCAATTTATTGGGTGGGAAACCATCATGTATACAACTGCATATAATTAGGGGCATTGTGGAGTGAGAATGGAAGCCATCCACAGAACTTATTTCTACAATAACCTGACTTTACTCTTTGCTTTTGTCATCAATATTACCTTATTATCCCTGTGTAAGGGACGAAACTTTTTTCCCTGTACTCTCCTAGATTCTCCACCTGAGGCCCTGTAAATTAGACCAACAAGAGACATTAACTGGAGGAAACAAAACTTTGTTCTGTATTTTCATTTTACTTACAAATGGAAGCACTCAGATGAGTAACTCAAAGAGGGTGGTGAGAACTTGGGCTTAGGTAGTGTCTTAACAAAAGAATAGTGAATTTTTAGAGGAGCAGCAATATACAGAGCTTTGAGGTTCTAGGGGAAGCAAACTGTAGGAAGGCAAATACATGGGGAAATTAATGAAAGATAAGGGCTGATTAGTAAAGTTATGTAGATTCCTCTGATGCCATCTCTGCACTGTAAATCTAGAATTGTCTCCAGTGACAGTAATACAAATGATTTATTACTTTTAGACAAATAAAGGCAGGAAAGAAGGCTTTTCCTTGTATCTGCTGCTTCTCCATAGTCTTCAGCTCAAAATAATACTCAGGCCAAAGTGCCTTGTTTTGTGGTAGCACATTCTACTCTTCATCAAGATGCTCTTGCCTGAAAGACAAAAGTTAGAACTTTATTGTTCATTCCAGGAACTACCTAAAAGACCCATCAACTCTTTAATAGGAAATATCAAAGACCATTTATACCTCAAAACCTCAGAATGCTTCACTTTAAAATACCTGTTTTGCTTTGTCTATGAGCCCTAAACCACCATCTAATGATTCCTATCCAGTTCTAACCGAGCCTTTTCACTGAAGGATGTGCTTTAAATCAGACTAAAATCTCAATAAATCTATCTTCTCTCTTTCTCCTCTGAATGCTACTAAGACTGTCAAGGCAGTTTTCTCTGTTACCAAAGTGAGATTTGTTTTATTAACAGGTTATCTTGGTAATATTTTGGATATTCAGGATGGCAAGCATTTGAAAATCTTGGAGGCTCCAGGAGATCCAGTTGACATGGGGGTGCCTTTACACTCAGTTTTGACGTGAACCCAGCTTTTCCCCATGGCCCTTAAAGCCTTTTCTGACTTCACCCTGAGGGGAGGCTCACAATGGATCAAACTTTGGTTTCTTTTCAATGAGCACCCCAAATGTTTGAGTTTATTTTTAATTTTAGGAGTGACCCCTTTCAGGAATCTTTTTGATTATCTGATCATATTTGAAAAAAACTTACTTGTGGTGGAAATCTGCCTTATTACCAGTAACACTGCTAGTTGTCACTGTCTGTGGTTTACATTTTGCTCTTTCCCTTCTCCTAAGAGAGAGATTATTATTACCAGCTCCTTTACTACAGAGACCCAGACTGCCAGTGCTGGTGTCCACAGGGGAATATGAGGGCAGAGCAAAAGACTGCTGGAGCAAAGAGTTGATGAAAACACATATGGAATGATGAGCCTCATCATTCACTCCTTTGCCCTGCCCCCTCCCTGGGGAGATTGCTTCCTTCCCATGCTATCCTACAGATGGAAAGGTGAAAACTTGAGATTCTTTTCTAAAGGTATGATAGCAAACAGTGAATAAAAGTTTGCTGGGTATGGTCATGTGGAGCAGTTATGTCTTAGTCTGCTCAAGCTGCTATAACAAATACCATAGTTTGGATAACTAAAAAATTCCTTACAGTCCCAGTGTCTGGGAAGTCTGAGATTAAGGTGCTAGCATGGTTGGGTGAGAACTGGTGAGAACTCTTTCAGGCTTGTCAGTGGTACTTCTTGCTGCATCCTCAATATGGCAGGGAGGGTAGGATGGGGTGGGGGTGGGGAGCCAGCTCTCTGGTGTTTTATAAGGACATGAATCTGATCATGAGGACCCCACCAACATGACTTCATCTAAACCTAGTTATCTTCCCCAAGGCCCCATCTCTAAAAGCCATCACATTGGGAGTTAGTGTTCAAACCTAGGAATTGGGGGGTGGGAGATTTAGATTAGCCCATAGCAGGCTATAACCAGTAATTGTGCTCATCTGGTTTCTCCTTTACTAATCCATCCCTGCACCCTCCTTCGTATTCCTAATGACTCCCAGCACCATAGGCTCACTGATGCAGTGATTAGATCTCACTAGGTACTAGGTAGGTCTAGCTACATAGCCTGGAGTTTTGGTGACCACAAGTGCTATGATCCCTGGCATAGGTTTAAAGAGAAGGGCTGGATCACTTAGCTAAAATGTGAAGCAAGAAGGAAAGAACTAGTTTCAGATGCTTGGAAAGGCACAGATGGTCTTCTACCCTGAGAACAAGGTTAGGAACTTTGAAGATGACAACACAGAGTTCATAATAGTTTCAGGGAGTTAGAACCATTCAGAAATAAGTCATTTTAGGTAACAGATTTACCTGCTTAAAATTTTATGTAAAACTTAAGGTCTTTTATTAAAGAAATAGTTCAAAAATGGATTGTACACTTTGTTGCTTTCTTAATTAAAGAAGGCTGAACATTATTTAACCTTTTCTTGATGACTGCAGGTCCTCCTTGTGCACATCAATGATTATTCTGCAGAGCAGTGGTGCCCTTAAGGGCCATCATGGTACACGAGGTACTCATTTCTACATTATGCTGTCTAGATTGCTATGATATTGAATATGTATCCACTCTTAATTGTCTTTCATATCGTGGGCACGACACACGTCTTTTCTCACCACTATTGATATATAGTATTTGATCAAGTAGGTCTTCTTGCTGATAAAAATTTATTGCTTGTAGTATACTACGGCTTTAAAAACCATGAAGACACAAACGTGTTAGAATTGTACACAAACTGAGAATGATTAGGTGCTGATTAGAATGCTAGAATAAGAGTGCTTTGGCTCGCAGGATTTAGTGACAATGACTTTGACTGTTTCTTTTCCCCCCCTGTATATACCAATCCCATTCCAGTTATGGTTTAAAAAAAAAAAAAAAAAAGCTGATGTTATGTTCCCGATAGGTGAGATTCTCTTGAAATAGGGTAAGCACTGTGTTTGTCAGGTTTTTAGTAATGTCATGGCCATCCTGTGAGATGAACACTTGCCCTGCTGCTCTGTTCTGGGTTTCCTGCACCAACTTGGGTAAGAGCCCAGCATCCCTTTAGCCTAAGTTTCCATTTTAGTCTCTGATTTAAAAAAAAGAAAAAAAAAAGAAGGGGCACCTGGGTGGCTCAGTCAGTTAAGCATCTGCCTTTGGCTCAAGTCATGATCCCAGAGTCCTGGGATCAAGTTCCTCATTTGGTGTCCTGCTCAGTGGAGAGCCTGCTTCTCCTTCTGCTCCAGCCCCCCATTCATGGTGTCTCTCTCTTGAAAAAACTAAAAAATAAAAAAATAAATAAAATCTTTTTTAAAATGAAGGTAAAAAATGAGAGCAAATGTATTAATTTGGCACCATTCTTAGCACTTCAATGACCTTTCCTCCCTTTGAGTCACTTCAGTTTCCAGAGTATGTTATATGTCTTCCTTGATTTTTACCACCACCTTCTGGGGCAGAACTGTCCACAACTGACTCTCACTCAGGGTCATTTATTTCCTGACAGGCTGGCTATACAGATTCTCTTTTAAGCTCAGTGTCTCTGAGATCCTTCCTGAATGTCAATGAGGACCCATTGCAAGCAGTTGTAGCAATTGTCTCCCTCAGAGGTAACAGATACACTCATTAAAAAATTGCTGAGGACAAGGGCACAAACCTTGAAAGCCTCCATCAAAAATAAATACATAAAATTATCGTGCATACTTGTTTAGAAGCCTCTGGGGAATTCTCAAATGAATGACTATCTCACAGCAGCCTAGCTGCATTCTTCAGTAATATTTTAAATAATCTTCAGCATAAAGGCCGTAAAAAACAAGGAACATTTATTTGCGAGAAGGAAAGCCATGTTTACTCTTTTGCTTCCTCAGTTCAACATCTCACCCTGTGCTTCTGCAATGCAGCATATTTGTTGAGCTTACGATTGCCTTCTCTTGTGTGAAGGACTCCCCACCCCACCCCCCATTTTAGATCAGTATGCGAGAACACAAGAGGAGCCCCGTATGTATCTTGTACTAAGGCAGCTTGCTGGGTTCAAATTCTTTCTCATCTGAAGTCGTTTTTATACAGTCAACACATTTCTTGAGCTGCTAATGTTGGTCCAGGCACTGTTCTAGGTGATGGGGCTTCAGCAGCAAACCAGAGATGAGGGCTGGAGGCTGGAAAAGCCTAACAGGTCCTCCTGACCTGCACCATATGGGTTAGTTTATAGACCCCTTCCGACACACATGGTAGTAGTAACAGATAAGAATACCACGCATCAAAATAGATCACTGCTTTTTTGGCCTTCATTTTCACATGGGTGTAGGAGAGCCTGGGGGAATGGAAGAGCTTAAGATTTTACTTACTCCAGTGGGGGTCAGGACTTGTGTCTTGCTCCTTGGTGGAGTTGCACTAATGAAGCTTGAAATGTGGGCTTTTAAGATGGTGCTGGTTGTGGTGCTGATCATCAGGTCAGCAGACCAGAGTGAAGCCCCAGATTTGGAAGACTGTGATTTGGGGCAAATATTTAGTAGAATTGAGTATTAAATGAGATTTATATAAGTGGGTCTCATTCTAGCTAATATTTCTTATTACTGACTAGCTGGGTTGTGTGTGTGTGTGTGTATGTGTGTGTGTGTGTACTCTGAAATGAATGTAAAATCTCTGAGGATTAAGATGGCAGCTAGATAGTCCTTCCAGCATTGTCGGTCTGTGACTATGGCAGTATGGTCTATGATGTATATAGATGAGTCATCTGTGGGTAAGCCAAGTGGTTTAAGGGTGCCATCTCAGAATTGATTTATACCATGGAAATCCATGTAAATTTGTCCTGTTTCAATTGAGTAAAAACTGATGAAAGAGTAGAAAGTGTGGTATGTACTGGTTAGTAAATTTGTTGGTTTTAGTGATGATAAAATGCTGTGCTGGTATAACTCTGGGTCTCTTCCTTCTACCTAAACTGCATGATGCTGGGCGCCTGGGTGGCTCAGTCGTTGGGTATCTGCCTTTGGGCTCAGGTTGTGATCCCAGCCCCACTGTGCTCCCTGCTCAGTGGGAAGCCTGCTTCTCCCTCTCCCACTGCCCCTGCTTGTGTTCCCTCTTTCACTGTGTGTGTCAAATAAATAAAATCTTTAAAAATAAAATAAAATGCGTGATGTTATTCTGAGGAAAAGTGGTCAAAATAAATCTTGTCATCTCAGCTGGGATGTACGAATACATATTATGGTTTTTTTCGTTGTTGAATTGAAGTCACAGGATTTAGAATATGAAAAAGACAAGTGTGAGTAATAGCATGGATTGTATTACTTAAAATTTTTAAGTGGTTCTAACCACTAAATGGATATGTTGTACTTAAGTTTAAGCCAACAGGATGCTGCTCACTCAGTAATTTAAGGCCTCAATACCCTAACAGTATTTATTAGGAAAAAAATGTTTCTCTCTTCCTCCTGCTTGAAAATAGGTGAAAACTTAGACTATTACTTTATGAGGGGTGGAAACACTTTAAATTCTGGCTTTATGTGCGTAACTACTTTGAGACAAACATGGGGTTCAGGAAGACAGCCAATGAGGACGTCCTCCAAAGGGCGCTCCCAAATCAAGGAGTCCAAGGGACCTAAAGGTAGAGTGGCAGATGAGGGGAGTGATTGGTCTCTCCCTTTCCCTGGCTAGTTATGCCTGAAGGAAAAGAACTGGGTGTGTTCCCAGCAATGAGGGAGGAGTGGAGGACATGTATCAGTTCAGGTAAGAGCAGTGGTTCTTAACTTTAATTGTATCAGGTGGTTGAGAAAGGGGAGGGTGTTGCAGTGATGTTTCCGAGCTGGCTCCTTTCAGTTCATGAGAGTCGATTGTTAAATTTTGGGGAATATTGTGAGCAGTTAGTGCAACCTAATTTTTGGTAATGGCTAATTTACAATTAAAGTGTAGGAAAACAAAGGCAATAAATACTTGAAGCTCATCACTTCTTAATTGTTTTACTGCATTTTACTTTATGTTCTTATTTACATTTACTGTACCAGGTATCTTGGAAATGCTATCTAAGTCATGCATTTCTGTGCATTTTCCCCAACTCTGAATTCAGTGATATCACATTGGTTACTTGGACTTGGCCATGGTAGTATTTACACTATGAGAATTGGCTAATGCTCCAAACCAGGGCTTTTCTTTTTCTTCATTTTTTTCTCCCTATAAAGCTGGTTTGCAAACATTTACTAGTATACCACTGGATATGAGTGAGAATGACATTTTAGATAACATTGGAATGATATTAATACCCATATACGTATTTTCCAACTATAATGATTATCAATGTATTGTCTGAAGTATTATAAAATCCCAGGTATCTCCTAGTTTTTATCAAAAACACTGCTGTATATATATCCAATGCATAGGAACTTAAAGATATAAAATTTTATTATACTCAGCAGTATTAATGATTTTATGATATTCTTTAATACCAGTCCATAGGCAAATTCTTTGACTATTTCAAAGATGTGTTTTTAGAGTTGGTTTGTTTGAATCAGGAGCCAAACAACTGAACTGGTCTTTTTAATAACTGGAGGAGAGCAGAAAGCTATAAAATCTGAGATGTCATTAAAGAGCAGGAAAGGAAGATTTGACAGAACATAGTTCAAAGTAAGGATTAGAGAAAAATAAAACTGTTTCATGTTTATGCCCTGCTAAGATCAGACTCTTCAATAAACTGGTTATACAAAAAAAGCACACAATATATTCGGTGCCCTTAAAAAGCTCATGTTTTAGAGCAATCGTGGATATTTAACTTTTTTTTTTAGGTCATAGACACCTTTTGAGAGCTGATGAAAGTTGTCTGTATATGTGGACTCACATTTGCACACAGAATTATGCATGTTATTTTGGACACCTGGGTGGCTCAGTCAGTTAAGCATCTGCCTTCAGCTCAGGTCATGATCCCAGGGCCTTGGGATTGAGTCCCACTTTGGGCTCCCTGCTTGGCAGGGAGCCTGCTTCTCCTCGTGCCTGCTCTGCCTGCCGCTCCTACTGCTTAGGCTCTCTCTCTTTCTGACAAATAAATAAAATCCTTAAAAAAAAAATTATGCATGCTATTTGAAGGCACATGGAACCCTCCCCCCCAAAAATCTCATCCTGGAGCTAGTGGAACCAGAGTTAAGACCTAGGATTTGGGGGGTAGGAGGAAGGCATGTTAATGAATAATTACAATCAATAGCAATAATGTTAAAACTTAACATATTCTAAGTGCTTTTCGAACACAGAGCAAAAAGAGTGGCTAATTCCTTTCAAGGCACAGGAAAATTGACATTGGAAGTGGAGTTTAACATTTTGAGTGAGAGTTTCTCAATCGGAGATGGTAATTAAGGCTGGAGGGCTGGAGTTGGGGGTCACTAGATGATGCTAAACAGACAGCTTAGCGGGGGCAGTCAAGAACTGTAAGAAGAATTAGAGCTGTACGAAGGAATTAGAGTTTCGGTTGGTTTGTCATTGCAGGATTTTAAACTGGGGAGCAGCATGACTGGATTTGTGTATCAGAAAGTTCAGTGCAGCAACGGTATAGGCAGGGGATTCCAGGTGGAGACTGAGTGCAATGATGCCTTGTAGCAACTGTTACAATAGTTGAAATTAAAGATGATGGGGTCTGGACTATGGCACAATCAATGGGATCAGAAAAGAAGGATTTTAGGAGGTATTTAGGAGATAGAATGAAGGGTGTGTGTGTGTACGTGTGTACGTGTGTACGTGTGTGTGTGTGTGTGTGTGTGTGTGTGTGTATGTAGAAATCTAGGAAAACAAAGATTCCTGGCTTTCAGACCCTGGGAGAGAAGATAATGCTTTTCATTGATGGGATGCATAGCTGTGGTCTGGGAGGGAGAGGGGACAGAAAAATGCCATTGGTCTAAAGCATGTTGGATTTGAGACATCTATGGAACAACCAGGAAGGGATTCCCATAAAAAGTTAGAAAGCAAAGATACCCTCTGGGAGCTGGGCCAATGTTTTAGATGCAGAATAAGTATGAGCAGGCTTAGTCTAGTTTGGGGGTCGTTCCTGGTTTTAAGTTGTTTATGGCCCAAGATAGACCACAATTTGTTATGGGACCCAGTAAACCTTTAGGGCTTCCCCATTTCCAAATTTTTATCCTCCAAAACCTTGCCCAAGAAGCACTTTGTATTAAAAAATTATTAATCTCACTATATTCTTTTTCTTCTTTTTCAATTCAGTTTCATCTCCAAATGGCAGATCTTTCCAAATATAAATCTGGTCATATCCCGTGCCTGCTTAAAACCTTTAAATCATTCTCCATTGCACAGGACAAATCTCAAACTCCTCCTTACCCACTCCTATTTAATGATGATGACGGTGATTTTTTCACGTGGATAGTAATTCTTCCAGGGAACCTTTTCTAACCGTTCGGGGCCAGGTCTCAGTGATGTATAGAAAGTATTGTAGATAAGTTAAAAGTTGATCACATTTCCCTCTACTAAGCAACTTGTTTTCAGTGACTACTGTCACTGATTTGGAAGAAGGCGGTGCTATGGCGTGGAATTGAAGCCCTACTATGTGCTGGGCAGTTTGAAAGGGGTTGAAACTACAGCAATGAGACAATGGAAGTATAAGCTCCAAATTGCATTGTTTCGGTTACATATCGTGCCTTCAAGAGATTAAAATGCCAAACTCCATGTTTAGGCATAGGATAATCATGTTCCTGGCCCTTTTTCCTGGGTTGATCATAGAAGTTTTTGTGGCTTTAGATTTGGATACTTTTTGTTGGCCAGTTTCTGCCCTCTGCTGACTCCCAACAAGATTATTCTTTGACCTGTCCTCAATTTGATTTTCTCATCCAGGAATAAGAAATGGGACTCTAAATTAAGAATCTAAGATGAAGGTGAGGAAGAAGGCATAGAGGCTGGGTGAGAGAGAAACACACAACGTGTCATTTTTACTTGGAAAGGCAGCAAGTGAAATGAGCAAAAGAATAGGCTCTTTGAGTCATGTTAAATTCTGTGCTGTGCTATGTAAACACATCATGAGAAAAGTGTTAATCTAATGCTAAGGCACACTATGAAAATCTGTCAGTCCAAAACTGTGTTCCATTTTCAAGGGACTAGAGCTTTTGCATTTCTTGGAAGCATTGATCAGTGTAAGTGCAGGTCGATCAAGGCTTTTGTGTTTGCATTTGAATGTTAATCAATCACATTTTATTAAAAATTTAAGGCAGGAGTAGAGGATGGAAAAGTGTATGGGTCTGTGCTTATGACAAAGAAGTCAAGTTTTGCTCTGTTCTAAATGACTTGAGAATTTCATAATGTGTAGATTATTAGGGACCCATCTGGACAACAGACACTGGTGGTAGTAATGATGGGCAGGGGTTGGGGTTGAGACTAATGAACACTTATTGACAATCTCTACTTTGTAAGCTGAGAAACAAAGTGCCTTCCCTGATGTCTGGACAAATGAACAGTGCATCCAAGTATCCCATTAATCATTCCATACATAGTTATGTAATAATTATCATTTTAAGTGTTTTGAATACACCATTTTAAAAGCTTTTATTATGGTAAGATACTTTATATATGTGTGTATGTATATATATTTTACATATATGTACATAATTAAAACATTTACTGTTTTAGCCATTTTTAGCAAATGGTTCTGTCATTAAGCACATTCACTTTGCTCTGTGACCACACCACCATCCATCTCTAGAATTTTTATCTTTCCAAACTGAAATTCCATATTCATTATATAATAACTCTCCATTGCCCCCCTCCTGAATCCCTGGCAACTACCAATTTTTTTTTTCTTTCTACCTCTGAATTTGACTACTATAGGTATCTCATATAAGTGGAATTTTATAGTATTTGTCTTTTTGTGACTAGCTTATTTCACTTATAATGTCCTCAGGGTTCATCCATGTTGTAACATGTGTCAGGATTTCCTTTTTAAGGCTAAATAATATTCCATTGTATGTACGTATTTTGTTTGTTCTTTCATTCATTGATAGATCCTTCTGTTGTTTGCATCTTTTGGTTATGGTGAGTAATGCTTTGAACATGCATATACAAACATTGGTTTAGTCCCTGCTTCTAGTTCTTTGGGGTATATAACCAGAAGCGGAATTACTGGATTGCATGGTAATTCTGTGTTTAGTTATATGAGAAACCACCATACCGTTCACCACAGTGGCTATAGCATTTTATATTCCAACCAGTAATGCTCAAGTGTTCCAAAACAACCATATTCTTAAACTGAAAATGAATAGGGAAAACACTGAAAATTTTTGAAAAGCTGGGGAACAAAAAGCCAAGTGGAAGGTTAACTTGTTCTCCCTTTTTAATTCTCTAAATCAGAAGCACTTCCCAATGGAGGAGCTTCACCTATGCCCTGATGTGGATCCCCTGAGCCCTTGGGAGGGTTAGGCTGTGGCTGATGAGGTTCCGGGACGAGAGGCAGGGCCTGGGGCTCACAGCTGGGACTCGGGAGCAGCCTCCCCTCTTTATTACAGTGTGCCTTATGAACCCAGCCATTCTCTCTGTAGACTAATATTTGAAAATGGTGAAGAGGCACTGCTCTAAACTACAGAGGTAAAGCCAGGATTCAAATCAGGAAGAGATGTAGAAGCATAAAACAAAATATTCAACAACCATATTTACTAACCATCTTCTGTGTTCCAGGGCCTAAGTCAGACTGGGGGGATTTCTACAGGATACTGTGGAGTAAGTAAGGTAGAATCACTATACTTTCAAAGCACTCAATCCTTTGAAGGGGAGGGATAAGTAAAGACACAATGACAATGTGACTTCCAAAGTAATCTTGCTGAGGGGTTAAGGAACTACAAGTTTCTGTATATATCCCCCAACCAATAGCCCCTGCCTATTCATATCTTGAGATATGAAAAGCGAGTTCTTTGAAATCTTATCATTTTCCCTGCCACGGGAGGCCAAATGTAATACCTGCTTCTCATTTTGTGGGATGTGGATGCTTAAGGTAGCTTGGCAAATGAGCTGTCTTGTTAAAAGTCTTGGAAGTAGGGTTTGATGGATAAGGTGTCAGGACTTAAGAAAATCATTTGTATTACAACAGAGAATTATGAAGACTCAAGCTGTCCTTGAGGATGTCTCCTATCTGGGCTCCAGACTCTGTTGGGCTCCGGCTATCCCTGCTCTCTGCACCCTGGGTTTATTTCTCATGAGAGCACTGATAACAAAATACTGTAGTTGTCTGGCTATTTACCTAACTTTCCCATTTGTCTCTAAGTGTCACAGAGGCAGGGATCCTACCCAGAAACATCTGTTGGATGAATAAATAAGTGAACAGGGAGCTACAAAATAATTGGGATCATTGACATGAAGTCAAGATACCCATAGTCATTTAGATTGGTTTTGGAAGGTAGACTGTCTCCACTGTTGGAAATTCTGACAGCTATAGAATAGTGGTATGGTCCTACCACAGGTCTTCTGGCATAGCTCAGCACTTTCTAAAATGTCCTCTTGGGTCTCTTTCCTAAAGTCTTCCCCTTCCCATCCCCCCCAAATAATCAATATGATTAAATATGATTAAATCTCTGTTGGTTGCAATTGTTTGAGTTCATTGTGTTATTGTATATTTTTGCTAAATGGGTATAATATAGCTTATAAGACACAAAAATATTGCCACACTGTATTAGAATAATTATAAGAAACCATTAATATAATCAGCCCAATCATTTCAATTTTTCCATCCAGTTTGATTATATTATACATATCTTTGATTTAAGGCAGAAGGATGATAAGACAGTCTCATTTTAGCTTTCTCATTTTTAACCAGAAGTAAGATTCTTTCTAAATAGTCAATGAAGGGTATCCCAGAAGAATTGAGAAAATAATGGGGTGAGGACTATGGTAAAAAGTGCTCCAGTGATTAGCATTTTGTTCTCAAGTGTTGTAAAAGTATACACATCCTGATGGGAAGAGGAGAAGTAAAACCTTTTTAACTCCAAGACACAGTATTCCAATCTGACTGAAATTCTGGGAAGTGCTGGAAATCCCCAAAGCAAAGTGCCAGATGTCATTTTTGGATTCTGACTATGTGGGCTTGGTTGCTAAGAAGATGATGCCTTCTCCCCTTTGCCACACTCATCTGACTCCCGAGCGACAGGGAATTGATGTAAGCAGAGCAAGGATCTAACAATGTCAACTGTGCTGACATCATTCTAGCTGTGTGGAGCTGATGGGAATTTAGAATATCAAACATCATATCAAGGGCAGTGACCAGGTGTGAGTCATTTCCCTGGAGAAGCAGGAGAGAGGAAAAGAGGGCAGGATTATCTCATGCTGACACACTCAGCCGTTCAGGCTGAGCTGTTTGACTGGCTTATTTAAAAGCAGCAAAACACTGTTCTCTGTTGTTGTTGTTTTTCCTACCGGAAGTACTTTGTATTCCAGTTCTGTGTGTGTCAGTATAGATCGGAGTGTTTCAACATCATGATGTATTAAAATGCGCATGCTTTAGGATCATTAATTTCTATATTCTATAAATCCAACTATGAAAGCAACTCAAAGAATTTTGTTTTTCTGTTTTTTCCCTTCCGGTATCACCTAGTGAACTATTTAGACAACACTGAATTGAAAAGGAACTGAACAAAAGAGCAGGCTATAGGGCTGAGACGTTGCTTTGGGATTGCTAAAGGAGTACAGCCTTCCAGTATTCCAGCAGAGTATACTGCTTGGTGGAGGGGGAGGGGATGCACAGTGAATAGCTCTTGGAAGAACAATATAAAAATCCTGTAAGTTTGTGTGTGTGAATGTCAATATATAGGCTCTCAGCTACTTTATGGAGTTGGTTTTCAGTTGTTTTTAAGGGATCATACATGGTGAAGCTGGGTACCGAAGTCATTTTAGTGTTTATGAAGGTACTTTTTTCACAAAGCCTCTGTCCTTTTGGAATGTTTCATTGGAATGATTGTGCTAGGGCAATTAAGTCAGAAAGGAGAATATATTGAAGCAGCCAAAAAGCCTTCTGCCTCCAAAGATTTAGTGTTTAATAGTAATGCAAGAAGTTTAATGAATGGACTTATGGTTGTATGGTCTCCAAAATGATCCCAATGTTTCTTGTCACCCTGCGGAGCACTGATTTATCGATGTGTTATGCCAGCCATAATGGAAGGAACTGAAGAACAATAATTGTTGTTATCTTGTACTCAATGTTTAAAAAAAGAAGACAGCATTTATTATTCCATTCACTGGAAGTGTTTAGTGAAATGGCATATGCATGACAGATTGTGAAACATATTGGAATTGATGTGTATCAGTTATGATCAGTATGGATTTTGGACAGCACGAACAGAATGGTGTATTTCAGATTAATCTATAGGTAGTACTGTATACTACAGATGGCACTGGAGGCAGTAGGAGGGGAGAACATGAAAAAAAGGAGGGATGGCTTCTTTAGAATGATCTGTAGAGTGACATATAGAACTCTGGGTTGTTGTTATGAGATAATAAGTAAGTTGATAAGAGAGATGAAAGGATGTTAGCATGTTCCTAGAAGGCATCCTAAATGTCGGAAGCAGATGTTGGGAAATGTAGAACAAATTTACATTTCATTTCCTCTCTTTTGAAAGCTACTTGGTAAGGGATTTCTCTGTCTCCAGTCACAGTTTCTAATATAGGGAGATTGAGATTCAGACAATGGTTGCTAGTAATGTCTCATGATGAGTCTGTGTCCCCTGAACAAATACTTCTCAAACTGGCTCATAGGATCCTCTTAAAAAAAAAAAAAAAATCCCAGGGAAATATCTCCACATAGCCCAAAGAGTTGACATCACAATATTTCCTGGATCATAACTGCTATAAAAGCCCCCATGTTTTCTTCTACTTCCACTACCTAAAAGTTATGGGTCACCTCTAGGATGACATGATATGTTAGGAGACCCTCTAGGAAGAAGGTGGAACGGGTAAAAAAAGATGTGATGTAGTTATTGAGACAGATTATTACCTCAAATGAGAGCACATGGTTAACTCTATTTTATAAACAATGGGGCCTACAGCAAATCATCTCCTTGTGTATCCCACAGAGAAAATAGCAGTCCTTATCACCAATGGACAGAAAAATACTGCAGCCTGTCTCCCTTCAAGGCGTCAGCCTTAATACTCAGCCAGAGATGCAAAGGAAAAATTTAGAAGCTGTATGGGGGCGATTTTCATCACTGGTCAGCAAATTCCTCTTCTGGGTTTCGTTTGGGGGATGTGTGATTGGCAGTCATGCCTACATTTCTTCTAAAGAGAGGCATAGTTGTTTCTCTGTTCAGACAATCACATCTACTAAAGAAAACTCTTTTACAGTTCTGACACAATAGGATACTGAATTAGACCGCTTGTAAAGGAAGAATATGGGATGCTTGAAAACTTCTTGAGCTTAACATGCAGAATAGAGATCTCAACAGTTAAAAGCATTGTAGTCTGTTTCTTTGTTGACCCAGAGGGTTATAAAACTATTATTTGCCGCCTTCTAGGTCCTTTATGCTAGAATTGTATAATCAAGGATTATTGTTAGAGTTGGGCTTACTTATTTGTCTTGGAAAACTGTACTACTTACAGGATTGGGAGAGTGAATACGAACATAAATTGGAAGGAAATTTGCTATTTACAGATTAAAATTTCTGTCACAAACAGAGCTCAATATTTATTTGTTAGAGAGCGAGAGAGAGAGCGAGCACACACAAGCAGAAGGAGCAGCAGGCAGAGGGAAGGGGAGAAGCAGACTTCCCACTGAGCAGGGAGCCTGACACAGGGCTCAATCCCAGGACCCTGGGATCATGACCTGAGCTGAAGGCAGATGTTCAACTGACTGAGCCACCCAGGTGCCCCAAAATATAGTAGTTTAAATAAGAGTTTCTCTCTCTCTCTTTCTCAAAACAGTGCTGCTAAACTGAACCTTAGGCTTTCATCTCTGGCTTTAAGAGAGAAGTTCCATTTCTTTCCAACTCCTTGACAGCCAGTGGGAAGTAAGAAGAAGTCAGTGGACTGCTTGTCCAATTGTTTAGAAGCAAGACCTGGAAGGGACACAACACTTCTCACATTCCAGTGGTCTGAGTTGGTAACAATGAACACATTCATCTTCATCTACAATGAAGTCTCTAAGAAAGGTCCTTAATTAGGTAGTCATGGACTGAGGAAGAAAGGAGAGCAGATATTAGGGACAACTAACAAGGCCTTATTGCCAAACCCCTAGTAAATCTGGGTTTGGAGGGCACTGAGAGATAGCAAAGGGCTTCAAGCACCTTTATCACCCAGAAGAATCAGTAACCTAAACAAGAGTAGTGGTTTTTTGCCTGTCGCAGTATCAAGGAACACCTATATAGGGAAGTGATAATATGAGACACCAGGAGGAATGGTTTTACCTGATGACTCTTGAATGATTGCAAAGCATCTCCCAAAACTCCTTCAGAAGGCTTAGAAGGTACATACATGTTCTCGAGGGAAACTAACAAAGCTGGAGCTTTGGCCATAGAATAATTGGGCTAGCAGGAGACTTAGAAGCTGAGTAGTAGAAGAAGGGAGACTTTGGGAATGTTAAGGTGAATGGCTGATGGACAGAAATGTGTAATGTGGAAGATAAAAGGCTTGGGAACATTGATCTATACCTTGTGGAATTGGAAGGCCTCCAAAAGCAGAAGAACTAGAAGCCAGTAATATCCAAACCTCCAGGAGCAGGAGGAAGAACTACCAGATTGAGCCAAAGACTATTTGTACTTGGAGGTCAGAGATTCTTTGGACATAAATCACAATAAAGTGAGAAAAGGACCTGTCAGTCTCCTTAAGGAAAATTGTAGTTGGCTTTTATAGAGACTACTTGGTGAGGGGGGTTATGACTTCCTATTAGCAGCCCATTGGTTAGAGTTCTAGAAATACCAGACTTTCAGTAATGGAGATTTGTGGAATATGATCCATATTATAAGATAGTTGGTAGAGAAAGTAATACCAGAAAGGGTTTGGGAGTTACATAATTCTCTCGAAAAGGCTAAGGGGAGGCATGTTATTACCTAATATGACCCATTCCTTAGGGGTCCCACAGTTGCTCAGGAAATTGTCCTGGCACAGTCTCTGGTCTCCTGGCCTTAGCAAAAACCATGCCTTAGGCAGTCTACACTCTCTGCAAAAGTTTCAGAGAAGTGGTTCCCTGTCCAACTAGAAACTACTTAATCTGGGGCCACTAGCTTCATTGCTAGGACAATAGAAGACTCCACCTACAACTCCTAGAGAATTTATAAGTATTTACTTAAACGCTGACATTATGGTTTGCATTTTTTATACAATCATGTCAAAATGGTATGCAAGTTAACTATGCTTTATGTTGTTAAAATAGCATAATGATGGTATTTGGCTAAGAGACAAAGTATCCATATCCAGGGGTGCCTGGGTGGCTCAGTGGGTTAAAGCCTCTGCCTTAGGCTCGGGTCATGATCCCAGAGTCCTGGGATCGAGCCCCACATCAGGCTCTCTGTTCAGCGGGGAGCCTGCTTCCCCCTCTCGCTCTGCCTGCCTCTCTGCCTGCTTGTGATCTCTGTCTGCTTGTGATCTCTGTCTGTCAAATAAATTAAAAAAAAAAAGTATCCATATCCAAGTCTTTACTGTACATTCTCACCTAGGAAGATTGCAAGAAATATTTTCACAGAGGAGGAGAATCAAAAACTAATATGCTATCAGCGGGAGCTTTGGATCCAGACTCCAAAGCAGAATCCGGGTAATTTAGCAGGACTCTGGAGAAACCCTTTCCCAAGCAATGTATATTGACTGGCCTAAAACAAAAGAAACTGAAAGGCTCACTTGTATCATTTTCACCTTCCAGCTAAAACCCAGGCTTGGATATTACAGCTCAGGCCTCATACACCCTTGAGTAGCAGAAGGGAATGCAAAGTTGAGAGATCTAAGTAAAGTAGATGAGAGTATGGATATTTGGAGCAAATCTTAAATCTCCAAATTCCTGGGACAATGAATGTCCAAAAAGGAACCTGAAGGCCATTCCTAATTCATTTTGGAATTTTCAGCATTTGGAAGGGCCTGTGTGTGTCCTCTATTTGAACAATTTAAGTCAGCCATCTCCTATTTGAGGGTATGAAGGAGGGATAGAGAGGATACAGACAGGGAGGGACTATCGATATGTTTCCATCAACCAAGAAACTCTTTGAAGAAACAAGTGTTACCTCCTTCTCTCCAGAGACTGTACATGTGCATGTGTTTATGGTTTTGTTTTGCTGTTTTTTTTTTTTTTTTTTGGCATAATGCAAACTTGAGAAATAGGCTGTATTTATTGGATATATCCTATTGGGAACTCTATTAAATAATGTTTTTGGTTTTGGCTTTACCAGGGCTGTTTACAGCATAGTTTAAGTGGATAAATATTGAGAAGGAGTACATGAAAATACTTGGGACCCCACCAACAGGCAGTGTCTGCTTCAGGTCCTCACAGCAATCTTAGTGACATAATGTGAAATAGAAGTCAGAGATTTCGGCATTAGAGGCATTGCCCTGACCAGATCAAGCTTTTCCCCTTTCTTTGAAGAAATGCTGCCTGTGGTGAGTTCTGCACATATGTTTTAAATAGCTCATTATTTTCTCACAGGATCCCTTGCTAATGTTAACTTATTTAGATCTTATTCCCCTGATATATATTTCAATCTTTTCTTTTCGTACCTTACAGTATTAATTTTGTTTTAAATCCCATATCTCCTAAAGCGCACCCTTTTCATGCCTGGGGGTATAGTTTTCATTTTGGCACTTGCATTTTGATTGAGGGATCGAACAATAAAGGCTCATCTTTGTACCAAGGACAATTTATTATTTATGTGAGTCAGACAAATGTGTAGCTTTTTGCAGTATGTGGGAAATGGAGGGAGTGAATATCCAACCCATCTCACTGATATTTATATTAAAGGTTGTAGTCAGTTAAATAAGTCCCTTTGGATTGATATAAGAGCCTTATATTTTCCTTGAAATATTCCTTGAAATATTATTAATACCAAATATTTAGTATTTATGCTTTATTGCTTGTCCTGCTATATTTTTCAACTGCTCTACACCAAAGGATCACAATAGGAATATTGTTATAAAATGTTAGTGTTTGAGTCTGTTTTTGAAAAATATTTAACAAAACTATGTTTTAAAAATTATGTTCTTCCTAAAACTAATATTGACATTTAAGGTCCTAGGTTACTGCATTGATCTTTCTCCAGCGACTCTGGAAAAATCCCTTCAGGCGATATTATTTAACATAATTGGTTTCTTGGCATACTGAGAGATAAGGAACAATATAGTCTAGTGTTGTTCCAGTTTGGAATTGGAATAAAGGTACAGACCAAGACCAAGGCCAAGCTATGCTTTTTCTCTACAGCAGGGACTGGTACATTTTTCTAGGCTAAAGCATTTTTCTTTCTTTTTTTTTTCTTTTGCCCAATCCATTGTTGGTTATTAGAAGGATATTTCTAGAAGAAAACTCTCCAAACACATTATAAAGATAGAGGCTGATAATTTTTTAAATATCACCGGTTAGTTTTTAACTTTCCATTTGGTTAGAAGTATTTGAAGCTGAAAGGAATCAGTTTGAGTAATATTCCGAAGTAGTGACACTCTTTCACTATATGAATGAGCTACAGTGTCTCAGCTACCTAGATGCGAAAACTAGCCCTTCTAATTCACTATAGACATTTATACCCTTCTAGAATTCCTGATTCCTGAAATTATACTGAAATAATAATTGACTTTATAACATTAAAACTACTTTGTAATATACTCTTCGTTTTGGGGAAATTAAATGGCCCATTGGAGATATTTTTTAAAATGATTTTGTAATGGGGGTGGTTTTCACACTCTCCAGTCTTGTCCAAATACATGTGCTGAGGACTTCACAATGCAAGCTGTTACCAATTGGCTTTTGGGTATCTAGGTGCACACCATCTGTTTCAGGGGCTTACAGGTATCCTGAAAGTTCAGAAGGTATTCAGTGAAGTCTCAGGTTATGTTTGGATATGAGGCAAATCCAAGAGGTCAGGCAGGACCTCCCTTGTAGCAGGAAGGAGAAAATCCATCCAACTTGGATCTCAGCATTTGTATTGTGCTCAGCTGAATGGCCACAGATAGTCTGCAATCGTAGGTTTGGCTTCTGTGTGGATCCTCTTTAAGGCGGATTCCAGGTCTTTCCCCTTAGCTCCGCATTAACTAAACTATTGAATCAGAAGCTCTAGTGCTGGCAAGGATATAGAATAGATGGCTTTGGCACCTGGCAATGTGAAGTACTATAATGTAGACATGAAAAGTAACTTAGATATTTCCACTGAAACTTAAAAACACATATTCATGACCCAGTGACCTCTCCCACTCCCATAGAGCTTCATCTTACAGAAATAGGAGCAGAATGTAAGCCATATGTACAGGAATGTTTAATTGTGGTGCTATTTATAATGACAAATATCTAGAGAAGAGTTGGATGGCCATCAACAAAAGAATGGCAGAATAAACTAATATATAATTTTGGACCATTATGCAGCTTTTCCCTAGAATGAGTTAACTCTTTTATCCATTGACTTGATGGAATGTCTATAATATACTATAAGGAATAGTAGTCACTGAAAGGTTATAATTCTTGAGATCCCATTTTTATAAAGCAATGACAGCCACCACAAAACACTGTATACTTCTGCTTGAAAATCCTTGGGTGTGGGGCAAGGTATGGCAAGAAACTAACTAGTTGGCTTAGGAGAGAGTGGAAATGGAGGAAGGGTGAAGGAAGAGACTTTTTTTTTTTTTTTAAATGTCTTTGTCTTTTTATACTTTGTCTTTTTTACTCCTACCGCTGCTGCTATTATTGCTACTACAACCACTGCTGCTACTACTACTTCCTTTCTTTCAGGAGGGGAGGGACAGAGGGAGAGGGAGATTGAGAGACTCTTTTTTTTTTTTTTAATTTTATTTATTTATTTGACAGAGATCACAAGTAGGCAGAGAGACAGGCAGAGAGAGAGGAAGGGAAGCAGGCTCCCTGCTGAGCAGACAGCCCGATGCGGGGCTCGATCCCAGGACTCCGGGATCATGACCTGAGCTGAAGGCAGAGGCTTTAACCCACTGAGCCACCCAGGCGCCCCAGATTGAGAGACTCTTAAGCAGGCTTCCCTGCCAAGTGCAGAGCCCAATAGGATGTCTGATCTCACAACCCTGAGATCATGAGCTGAAATCAAGCGTTTTACCCTTACCGACTGAACCACCCAGGCACCCCTTTTTTCTACTACTTCAGATAAGCACGTATTTATCATATATATAGTATTTTAAAATAATTTATCTTCAAAATACTCATTACATTTATTGGATAAGTTTGTATCGAGAATATTGCAAAGGGATCTTTTGGTTTTCTATTCCATGAGCCATTCTGTAGAAGATTTTGTTGGATGTTTGCAATGAAAACAAAACAAAACAAAACAAAAAATTATATATATATTAAACACAATAGACAATTTTTTTATTTCTAGTGATAATGGAAAGTTGTTATAATCAATCTAGAACTCTTAGTGTGTAAACTCCTTGAGGACAGGGTCTTATAGATTTTCCTATCTTTCTTGGGATTTTGAACAGAATTTGTTGAAAATAGGCTGAATGAAAATATCTCCCAAATTGTACTTTCTTTTTATTTACCGTGTTCCTTCTAGATTTCAACAAAAGAATAACATAGATTGAATTGTATTTAGAAAATCAATGATTGCAGTCTGGATTCAAACATCACTGTTTGATGCACCCAACTTGAATCAAAGGATGCTTCAAATCCCACTAGGCTGGAGATAAATACACTCAAGGCTTCGAGAGGAGTCTCTTAAGGGAGTTCAGAGTGAGACAGCCTCTCAGCTTTATTTCATGATTTTAACTGTCAAAAGAAGTAAAGTAAAACCATCTTGTAACCAAATGAAGGTCGCTGGGGCCAATCTAGGAGTTGATTTTAGCCACCAATTTTAAATAAACTTAATTTTAATACTCTAAATGATTTCTATAAAATGTTGTATGGGGCATCTGGGTGGCTCAGTGGGTTAAGCCTCTGCCTTTGGCTCGGGTCATGGTCTCAGGGTCCTGGGATGGAGCCCCACATCGGGCTCTCTGCTCAGCAAGGAGTCTGTTTCCCTCTCTCTCTGCCTACTTGTGATCTCTGTCTATCAAATAAATAAATAAAATCTTTTTAAAAAATGTTGTATATATTGTCAAGCCGTAAAAGAATTATGTTTCATACAGCAGTGATTCAGAGTGTAGGGTATAAATCCAGGCTGTCTAGAGGCAAAGCCAGCTCTGCCACCTCCCAGATCTGGAATCTTGAGCAAGTCCATATGTGCCTCAGTGGCCTCTTCTGTAAAATGGGGATAATGACAGTTCCTATATCCTGAGGTTGTTGGGGGAAAATCTTAGAACAGGTTCTACATGTATATAGGAATTCTAAACAAATGAGAGTTCCCAGTATTTATTTTATGCTTGATAATTAGCATTAAAAATTACCTAGAGATATGGCTCACAGATCAGAAACATGTACAGAGATCTGGATATTGGAAACACTCTTTCATTCATGGTCTCTAGCAATAAAGAAACCGTGCATGCATAACTCAGATATTCAGATATTTCAGATATTTCTCCTCAAATTTTTTGGACTTTCTTATTCTTGTGCTTATCAATACCATGATGGGCTAATGTATTAGTTATGTATTGCTTTGTAACAAATTATCATGAAATTCAGGATCTTAAGACCACAGACCTATTATCTCACAGCTTCTGTGGGTCAGGAATTCTAGAGCAGCTGATTTGGGTGATTCTGTCTCAGAAGAGTATAGTCAAGATGTTGGCTGGTGTTACAGTCATCTGAAGACTTGACTAGGATTGGAAGGTCCACTCTCAAGATGGCTCATTTGTTTACTAGACAAGTTGGTGCTGGCTGTGGACAGAAAGGTTAGGATCCCCACCATTTGGCCAACCTGTATGACTGCCTGAGAATCCTTATGACATGGTTGCTCCCCTCTCCAAGAGCAAGTCATTAAACACAACACAAAGTGGAAGCCACAATATCTTTTTTTTAAAGACTTAATTATTTTAGAGCAGTTTTAGTTTGATAGCAAAATTAAGGGGAAAAATACAGATTTTTCTGTACACTCCCTGCCTTCATACATGCATAGCTTGCCCCATTCTCAATATACCCCACCAGAAAAGTACATTTGTTACAACTGATGAACCTACCTTGACACATCCTAATCACCCAAAGTCCATAGCTTATATTATGGTCACTCTTGGTGTTCCAAATGTCTTTTATGACTTTACCTCTGAAGTTGCATTCTGTCATTTTATTGGTTATTCAGTGTGGCAGAGGATGACAGGAGGGCATGAATACCAGGAGGCAGGAATTCTTAGGGGCCATCTTGGATGTTGACTACCCTAGCATTTTACTCATTTCATATATTTCATTTATTCAGTTAGTGTGTAGTATCTTATAGACAAGGCACCAGGCCAGGTGCTATATTGGTGCATAGAAATGTGTTAAGTTTTCAGTTCTGCTTTTAGAAGTTTCATACATGGTGGAGAGGATGAAGTCCCCCACCTGCATTGTTGTAGTGCAGGGCAATATGGAATAAGTATCAAAGAAGTGTAGTGATCTCGGTAAGCTACGTGTTCAGAGGAAGAAGAGTAATTTTTGATTGGCATTTCAGAAGAAATGGAATATCATCTCAGTCCTTATGGATGAAATAGAATCACTGTGGGTGGAGACAAGGGAAAGTGTATCTTCTGCAGAGTAAACAATGTAAATGAGATCACAGATTTGAGAAAGCAAGCTGAGTTTTAGAGGCCAGTAACCAAATTAAAAGCTATGTGGGGAGGGAGGTAAAGGAAGAGAGAAGTAGGCAGGGGCCAGTTTATGGAAGTCCTTAGAAGCTATGTTAAAACTTAAAAAAAAAAATCATCTGTTAAACAACGGGAGAAGGTGAAGTTTTGTTTTTGTTTTTTTAAGTTGGCTGATAATGGATAAAAAGGGTCTTTGAGGTTATCCCCCAGGAGGAGTTGAGAAGGGAAAGATCAGAAACAAACTGGATAGGAAGAACTTGTAGTAGTCCTAAGGAGAAAAGGTAGTACAACAAAGGTGGTGGTAGGATTAGAAAGTAACAGGAGTAATTTTAAAAGGAGAATTTGCAGAATTTAGCAGCTGGTTAAATGATCCTTCATTTGAGGAAGCTATCCCAATAACCTGAGCTTTGGTGCTTTAGAGGAGGAATTGATTTAAAGAGGAAGATGATGAGTTTGAAGTAGGACAGTGGGTTACAAAGGACTCGAGGACCCCTTGTATACTCTTTCCTCCTTACCTTCCCCACCCTCCCACACACACCAATGCTGAGTTTCCCCGGGGTAGTGCTCTTGGGAGATGGATTAAATCCTCAAAGTTTGAAGAGCTGGGGAATCCTAGCAATGAGGTGAGGAAAGAATAGTGTGGGGGGGCAGAGCAAAGCTAAAAAACCTCAAGAAATTGAATTGAATTAGTTGGCTCAAGATTCTGTTGAGCTCAAGATTCTGATGGAAAGGTGAGAATATTATGGGCTGAGAATAATATAGTTGAGGTTATAGGTTTGGGATCATATGGACATGGTCTCATATCCAGCACTCCATTTCTAACTAACCTTTGGTTAAGGTATTCAGTTTTTAGGAATCCCAGTTTTCTAATTTTTAATAGGATTCATAAGAGGGATTTGTGAAGTGTTTGGCATGTAAAACTCTTGGCATGGTGGCTGGAAGATAGTAAACATTCTGTAATTAAGTAGTTTCATAGGGATGGTGAGCTTTATGCTACTGTGGTAGAAAAATTAATATTGTCTCAGGATATTTTAGAGCAAGTGAGCAGAATTGTCAGTCTCTTGGAATTCAGTTAGTCCCTCACTGCACGTAGTGGGGGGAGAGGAGTGCCCCCATATGCTTATATTATGATGTGCTTCTATTAAGAGATATCAGGTAAAAGCGGTTAACAAAACCATTGGCAAATGTGCCTATTAAGACACACACCCTGATACTCATTCTCCTTACCTATGAACTTACATTCTTGATCGGTGGTTTTAAGTGTAGTCTCTTTACTCCAAATTAACAAACAAGAGTTGGTCTTCACTTGTGGGTTCCTTCTGATGGGAAGGTATATTAAGTTACATGCTTATGTGACTATATATAAAAATAATAAATATGATTTCTTAATGATTATCTTTTGTATCAATTAACTAAGGGTAATGGAAGAAATATTGATATCCTTTGGGATAATTCCTCAAATTTAGAAATAAGTTTGTAAGTATCCTTTGAATTGTAAGTGACAATATATCCAATTCAAGCTGGGTTACAAAAAAGAAAAAAAAGCTTTTTTAAAGCTTATATTTAGTAATTTCTATACCCAACACAGGGCTCAGACTCATGACAAGAGTCACATACTCTTCCAACTGAGGCAGCCAGATGCACCCCCAAAAATTCTTTCAAGTATTTGGGAATTCCAAGGGGGATGGCTTTTGGAAGAGGTGGTTCTGAGGGTTCAAATGGTGGTTTTGGGATTCTTTCTTTGGTGCTTGTCTCTGGATTAGTTAGGTTTCTCAGGCAAACTCCTTTTATGGAGGTGGGTTGC
Organism: Enhydra lutris kenyoni; assembly: GCF_002288905.1. Taxonomy (NCBI): domain Eukaryota; kingdom Metazoa; phylum Chordata; class Mammalia; order Carnivora; family Mustelidae; genus Enhydra; species Enhydra lutris. The sequence goes on along the minus strand of NW_019154086.1, from coordinate 52,857,731 downwards.
CAGCAGCTTCAGGCCTTTAATCTGTGCTCTCAGAAACTTCCAAAGAGAGAGGATGTCTCCTGGTAGCTCTGGAAAATAGTCTCAGGATTAGCCCAGACTCCTCTGATATCATGTGCCCTCTCCTGAACCAATCGCCCTAGCTAGGGGAATGTCATGCTCTGATCGCTTTAGCTCACATCACATTTTGTCCCGTTACTGGTGATGGAATCAATTGTAACAAATGTTGATTGAGACTAGAATGGGGATTTTCCCAAGGAAAATCATTATCCTATTGGCAGGAGTAGTGGGAATAGATACTCTGAAGGCAAAATTTCCAACAAAAATTTCTTATAATTCCTGAGCTGTCAGTCAAGATTCAGGTATAAAAGAGCACCAAGGATGAAAGGTGAGAGAGCCTTAATCGCTCTCCTCTCCATAGGTTTTTTGCTTTTTAGCCTGCTAACCCTGTGATAGCACATTGTAGGCAGTCCATCAATACTTGTTGAAATGAGTTGAACCTGGTTCAGACTCATGCATTCTCTCAGGCTTGAATGCTTCAGTTTTTTTCTTCCCAAGTCATTCTATTTAGTTTTTACAGATAAATTTTCACAGGTACATGATACAGAGCAGGAAACTAGGGGTTTTAAAAACAAAGCGAATCTTAGCTTTTTTTTTTTTTTTTTTTTTCCCACCCAGATAGATCCCCCACCTCCTTCCTGGCCTTCCTTTCCTTCAGAGAAGGAAAGGTGGATGTTTCTGATTGACCAATCGTTTTTAAGAGGAAGCTCTGGTGGAAAGTTGGAAAAACTATACCAGATGTAGAAAATTAATAGATGGAAAAACTTCAGCTACTCTGGATGAGAGAGAAGGCATCTCTTTCCAAGTGCTCTGGAGGGGCAGCTCAAAGCACTTTAATCTTTGATGAATGTGATTGAACTCTTTCCGCTACTCAAGGAAAGACAGAAGTGCTTACCAGGCTCATCCTGTGCTGGCTTCCTGCCACCCACAGCCCTGCCTTCTGTGTAATTTCCAGGCCTCTAACTTTTCTGTTCCTAGGATTTTAAAATTCCTCTTTCAGACAAGAAAATCTAATAGATGATATACGTGTAGCAAATGCAAGCCAGGTATTATAGGAAGAGCACTGGATTGGGGACCAGGAATCTGGAGTGGGTGCTGCATTAGTGGACTTCGTGTAGCTGTACGTTTTCCAGTATCTGTTCTCTTTCATCTACCATAGCCTCCACTCTGAGTCCCTTTTAGCAACACTTCTAGGTCTCATGGAAAATGTGTGTGGACAGAGATGCTGCATGCAGCTTTCCAAATCCAGGCATGTCAGGATGAAACCAAAGAGTAAAACAGGTCCTCTGAGTTAACATCTGAGACTTTTATTAGTTCGCTACTGTAGATCTTCCTTTGATGGGGAAATACTTCTGAGTTCCCAGGAAGGGTGAAAACATAGCTCAACCACACACCGAAGACTGATAAATACCTTGATGCTTATGCCTGGGAATACTCTCTACTACCTGTGCCGATGGAATGGGTTTGAGAAAAACACAGATCAACAAACCAACAAAATAATGAGAGATCCAGACCAGAGGAGACCTGAAGAGATACCCACCAATCACCAGAGTCTGTGCCTACCATAAATCCAAGGTATTCTTCTGTCCTGTGGAATGCTGCTTTTTGTGTTGTCCTCATTTTGACACGATGGTTTCCTAGCAGTCCCTCTTGAGCATTGAAAGAGAGCATCCAGAAATAACTGAACATCAGACTAGGAAGTATTTGTGTGTGTGTGCATGTATGTATAGATGAACGTGGCACATTCCTTCTTGGAAGACCTACTCAAAGGAATGTAGGAAGGCATCTATCTGGGCAACAGTATATGCTCAGAATTTCCATGTCCCATGGATTTGCTGGATTCAAAGAATCAGAGAATGAGATGAATGTGACAGATTCTGCCACCTTAGTGGAGGGGAGCCGCCCTAGGTGTGTGCACAGAAATGAGGAAAGAGAGTTTTTAGCCCTGATTTAAAGCTGTGCATGTGAGAAAAGAAGTTGTCCATGTTTGCATTTCTTTCTTTTCCAAATTTTCCAAAGTCAAGAAAACATAGAGCATCAACTCCCATTGGTTTTGCACTTTGGAATTTATCAAGCGTCTTTTGTATTCTTCTCTTGATTCCTGAAATAATCCTGTGAGTTGGGCATGTTAGATGTTCCTCTACAAATGGAGATGCCAAGGCCCTGGGGGATCTAATGTCTTGCTTAACTTGTAAAAATGAAATGGAAATCAAATGTTCTTACTCAAGCCCAATTATCTTTCTGTGAAGTTTCAGGCAAGCAAACCAATAAGAAAGACAAAAGGTTAAATCAAGGTGCACCAGGAATATCTGGAGCCCCAAACAGAGTGAATGGTGGCAAATGTCTATCTTGTAATTATAGTCTGTATGTCCGGGTAAGATAGTCCTGTGCGAAGAAGGAACTTGGGGGTTGAAGTAAGGGTGAAATGAAAAAGTTGGGAACGGTAGTGTTGTGGAGTAGCTTTTATTGCTGTCATTGGTAGTACTACTCTGTTTCTAACTTTTCAAACTGCATGTATGGCAGAATACTTACTCTTGAATTTATGACACTTCTTAAAAAATATTTATTTGAGAGAGAACACGTGTGTATTTGGGAGAGGGTAGAGGTAGAGAAGCAGACTCCCTGCTGAGGAAGTTGCCTGACCCAGGGACCAGGGCTGGATCTCACCACCCTTACCTGAGTCATAATCCAGAGTCTGATGCTTGACTGACTGTGCCACCTAGGCACCCCAATTTAGGATACTCTTTTAAAACAACCATGTGTCTCTTTTCTCCTGTGACTTAAAAAAATAATTACATTAAGTTTTCTTTGTTGCCAAGTTCCCTCTGCAACCATAATCTGAAACTACCAAACCTCCCTGTTGGCTTTGTGGAAACACCTGTAATCATCTAACAATATTTGCCTAGTTCATGTACCTGTGGGGCAAGCCCTGGAATTAATTATCCATTTTGTAGCCTACCCTGAACAGACTTGCAGAATACCAACCCTTGCTTTGTCCCCCTTCCTGACATTGTACCCTGGCCTCTGGTCATTCTAGAACACTCTGCACCTCACTGGGAAGGTAGGGCTACAGTTGAACAGGTGGGCGTGGAGCTTTATTTATGAAGGACATCTGGGTTTACTCTCTGCTTCAACTCCTTAGTGTTTGATTTCTTTATTCCTCACAATTCTGCAACCTATGTCTGAATGTATGCTCCCCTGAAACCAGAAGCAGATGAAACTCATTAGGTCACACTGCAGGTGCTGTTACCGATCTTTACCCAAAACCTCAGGAAATAAAGCCACTCATGATATCCTCAGCTTTTTTTTTTTTTTAATATTTTATTTATTTATTTGACAGACAGATCACAAGTAGGCTGAGAGGCAGGCAGAGAGAGAGGAAAGGAAGCAGGTTCCCTGCTGGGCAGAGAGCCCGATGTGGGGCTCGATCCCAGAACCCTGGAATCATGACCTGAGCTGAAGGCAGAGGCTTTAACCCACTGAGCCACCCAGGTGCCCCAATATCCTCAGCTTTTATCTTCTTCTTCTTCTTCTTTTCTTTTTCCTAGGCCTGGAAATTGGCAGATAGGATCCATCTAACATCAGAGTTTGGGGGAAAGACTTTTTTCAAAGGGTTTTTATTGGGCAGGAAATGCCACATCTTAAAGCATAGGTATGTGTTCGTATGGTTGGTACAGACATCTGAAGTCCTGGGAAACCAGCAGGAATGATAACCAAACTTTTGGCCTATACATGCATAGAATAGAAGAAAGAGTTGGCAATGATTTGGATTGTGTATTCTCTATAAAGAACCAATTAAAACATGACAATTCAGGATCCTTTGGATTTAGTTTGTTGGCTAGCCATGAGCATAAATGAATCCTCAAAATCATTTCTAGTCCTTTAAATGTGTACCTGAAGCTGTAACTTCTGAAGCATTGAATGAAAACATGAGGACGTAAGGTTTGGTCAGTACAGAGCAACCCTTTGCAATTGGCACCCCTGTGGTTCCAACTTATTTTCCTGGCACAGCACTAAAATGGCACATACAACTTTCATCAGCACTAGCGTGTTGCTCATTTAGCATTTAGGAAACACAGTGGATAGCAATTATCAGCCAAATAGCTGGGAAGTGAAAATGACCTAGTAATCAGAGTAAATATACATTATGCTGTCATATTCTAATGTGTAAATATTGGAGAGAAATTGCAGAACATGGACATGCAGAATCTTTCTTTCGAAGCCTCGTATGAATGCAAGTCCTGTCTTAGCTCTCTGGCATGTTTTCTGGATGACTGCTACTAAACATGCCAATTTGGGGAATAGTAGGTCATCTTCATTATTTGCTTGCTTACAGGTATCATGACCAGAAAAGGCATTGCCCTGATTTTTGTAAATGCTGAACTTGGCTCCCAATGACCAGGAGACATATGGAGAGATGATAGAAACTTGGTGGGAGTTTAGACATCATAAACCTTGCACAGCCAGTTGCTTTAGTTGCTTATTCCAGTCCAACTGCATGTTAATATTACAGAATCCTCCTTCCTTTGTTAAGCTTGGAAAATATTAAAAGCTGCCACTATCATTTTGCTTATCATCCTCTTCTAAGCAAAGCAGGTAGAGATAGTATCAATGTTGCAAAATGTTACTAAACTGAGCACCTGGATTGCATGCTGTAATACAGAGGGGCACAAGGAGAAGAGGCAGAATTGTCATTTCAGAAGCCTGTGTGAATATAGCGCTGGGAAAATTAGGCTAGCTTATGGTCAGATTCATTAGCAAGGTTCTAAACATCAGGCACACATAATTTCCCCACTTCTTCCATTAAGGGCTACGGACTTAGAGTAGGTCCAATCCTACCTCTACTGCCTAAGAGAAAGTGTGAGTTGGTTGTTGTAGATGCTTGTTGTTTTGGAGGCACACAATATCCTTCTTCCCATTGCTTAAAACTTCTTGATAATTTGGAGGGTAGAAGGGGATGAATTCTCTCCCTACACTGGGTGCATTTTTGGTGGGTTGTTGAATTCAGGTGCCCAGCCTGTTTCTATGGAATCATGGGCTTCCAGGACATCCTTCCTCCTAGATGCTTTCCAGGACAGCTAGGCAGTGAGCACGTGCCCTGACCTTAGCTAATCACTTTCTCTTGGCCTAAACAAAACAAACCCCTCACCCACTCATTTGAAGCATCTATGGAGATAATGCTGAGACCTTGTGGAGCTACCTGGTTTTTAATTGGTCTAAGATGGGCTCTTCGGCCTTCTGTTTGATTATGTGCATTGCCCGGTTACTTTCCAATAGTACAATTCTTGCTCAAATTCACCAGAGCTATTTCTGTTGCTCACAACCAAAGAACCCTAATTGTTTTTTATAAAAAACTGAAATTCTGAGGACAACTACCTAGCAGAGGGTCAGAGGGACCATCACGTCTAGGATGGATCTCTAGTAGTAACAATAGATTTGAATATGGTATTATAACATTGGAAAGGTCTAAATCCTAGGGACAATGTTAATACTTCAATGTTGTTGTTCTTGCCCATGTTTCTGATCTTTACTTCATCTTGTCCCAGCTTGATTAATATGGAGTTGAGCCATCTGTGCTGTTGGCCTTATAAGATTCATATACATAAGGCAAAATAACTAGAGAGATCTTAATTCAGTATATATATACCTCAAACACCTATTTTCAGTAGGCGAGGTTGCAAAGCAAACTGCGAAGCCCTGTCCCCAGATGGAATCGTTTTCCTTCTCTATATATCAGCAGCAGTCAGCAAGTATTTCAATTTTTTGTCTCTACAGAACCCTAAAATCAAAACATTTATTAACAGGGGCATGTAAGTTATTTGTCTTAGCTGCTATAAGAAAACAAACATAAGGTGGAGTTTTTCCCCACAGAGAACACAGAACCTTTCTGAAGAGTTTGCCAGATAAACAGATTTGAAGGTTTTGTAAGAATCTTCAAGCTAGAGAGACCAGGAAAGACTTTGTGGAGAAAAGCAGAATTCTGTCATTGAGATTTACTGCCAACTTCCAGCAACCAGCTGATTTCACAGGACTTCCCAGTCCAGGGTAGACCTGGACAATGTCACTGCCTTGTCAGGCCCGTGGTACAGCTGATTTTGCCCAGAATGGCCCCTATCAAAAGGACTTGAGATGGTGATAACTAAGGATTTTGGCCTTAGGGGTGGGTGTGTGGTAAATCTTGTTTGCTGTCTTCCCTGAGCTTCCTTGACAGAGGAAATGGAAGGCAGAGTATTTCTCAGAGCAATTTATTTCCTAATGTTGCGAATTGCTGTGAGAAGGAAATCTGTGAAAAATCTACGGCAATGCACAAATAACAAAACAGAATGTCTGCACTGGAGCTCAGAGGAGGAGCTCCCCTCTCTCTACCTACTTGCTCTTTCACTGTGGCCAAACATGCCTGAATTCTTGTAGAAGATTCCATCTCTGAACTCGGTAGGTCTGTTTGCATGAGGCCAAGTTGGGCTGGATTGATTATATTCGCTTGTTCTTGTTTTGTAGGACAAGAAAGCAGCAGAAACAGTATATCCCAGTATATCCAGTATATCCCAGTTCCCATTTGGAGACTGCATGTGAAAGAATTAGGATTAGGATTCATTATAACGTTTAACATTTTTACTCACCTTCGTTATAATAAAATACAGGGGGCGGGAACTATTCTCCACTTTTTTCAAATGGGGAAAAAAACTGAGGAAACTTCCAAATATAACTCAGTGGCAGAGTTGGAATGAAAACTCCCATTTTGTGACTTCAAAACAGCTTGATTCACTAGGGCACATTGCTTCCCTTTGAGCATAAAATAAAAATAGCCCAACTTAATCAAACTATGTTTGCCAAGTTCTAGTCTATAGGGAACTTTTATTTTTATAGCCGAGAGTAGCACACACTTTATACTAGGCAATTTTAATGGCAGTATTGGGACAACCTAGACTATAGCTTCACAAATGGAGTACAAAAGCCCGTGGGTATTTTTACCTATTAAAAGTTGTGTTCGAGAAGGAGAGCAGTCCACAAAGATGAATGCAGAACTACTTCACCCAGTTGGGAAAAAAATCACTTCAGTTCCAAAGCTGAAATATCATTGGCAATGTTTTCCCTCCTCTACTCCTCTTCTCAACATTCTCGATTATAACTCCTACAAGGCAAAGCCTACATCTTGTCTCTGCCTCTCAGAGATAAGTTCTGTTGAATGAAGAGATGAGTGAATACAGTTAATGAACGATTTTTAAAGCAAAAAAAATTATATCTGTATGAGTAGGAAACTGAGTATATAAACAAGCTAAATCCAATTACAGTATGTTTGTTGAGTACCAGTAGTCTTGAGTAACACTCAGAGGTGGGTTCATTATAAAATACAACTTCTTTTTTTCCTGCTCTATGTGTGTTATGTATTAGTTCCTATAATCACTGGAACAATTCTGTGAACTAGGTATTGTTAGCTCTGTCTCAAAGATGAAGAAAAAAATGTGATCAGTATGATCAAGTCACATGCCTCACCGTGGTCTCACAACTAGTAAAGTAAGGAACAAGGGATTTGAATCCAAAGCTGGTGCTTCTACTATTTACTTACCCTTGGGTACACAAAGAGCCATGGCAAATGCCAATCAGAGTAGGAGTCTCCCAGACGAAGGCCTTTATGCTGCTATGTAGCTGAACTTTCAATTTGACTGCTTACACCCTGTCATAAAAACCGTAATTTTCTTTCCTGGAGAAGAGGCTTTGGCTTGATTTCATTTAGAACATGGGAAAAAAATTATTTAAAAAATTAAGTAATCTGTAGATAAACTACAGAATTTCAGAGGCAATGGTAAATATGAATATTCTAGTATCATTTGCATTTTCTGGAGTAGAAGGTTCAATTTGTATTTTTTGGTGTATCCAGAGTCAGGGGAATGAGAGCCTCATTCAGAGATGGGTTTATTACAAAACTGCAACATTTTTTTCTTCCTATATGACTGTTTACCCCTGGGCTACAGGATGGCCCTCAACTTTCAGCCTCATGTCACCCTGACCTTGGAGTCCTTCTAACTTCTCAACAGCAAGACCGTGAGTCTTTCCTCAAGGATTTCCATCATGTTGACTTACTGAGACACTTCAGTATTGCCTGCCTCTCCCCTCCTCCAACTTCTAAACAAATCCTAGGCATGAAGAGTCAATAATCTAGGATTCGCAGTGAAAAGAAGGGTTCCTTCCATTTCCCTTTTCCCATCCTGGTACAGTGATGGCCTCTGCATTAAAATTTCCTCATTCTGGAGCCTACTTTCAGTCCTCAGGGTGTGAGAGCTCTGAGAGAAGAAAGGGCATATCAGAACACGGAATGTTTGTTTTCACTAAACAAGATACTTAGAAAAGGGGGAAAAAAAAGATCAGTTTAGAATTTTATGTAATTTGGCTTTTGGTTTTGGAAAATTTGTTTTTGCACATTTTTTGATCCATACACATGAAAACCTGTTCTGAAAGCTACTGGTCAAAGTTATCTGGCCGTAGCAACTCTGATCCAGGTTGCAAATTCCAAGAAAATTCACTGTGTGACATGACAGGACATGGAATGATGAGGGTCTTGGGATCAGGAGGTGAAGATGTGTTGTGGGACATCTAGGGAAGTGAGGTGACAGGAGTACAAAGATGATCCAATAGCTCTTAGACTGGAGCAGTGGTGTGTTGATTCTTCTCCATGTCTAACCACTTGTGGAGGCCACACTCTAGATGAAAATCTGGACACTGCCCATTCTTACCATCTCACCATCTTGTGTATAAAGGGGAACAGGGTGTGCCCATGGCTCAACTATGACCACTTCTTGTGATGGAGTATCACACACTCCATTATTGGTGTAATTTCAGAAATACGTGTGATCCTTTCTGCTGCGTCTAAATTGACAAGTGTGATCCACAGCTCTCTAAAGGATTTTGGTCTGCTAAATATTCAGGAGGGTGTCTGACAGAGTGAAGGAAGGGAAATTAGCGGGGACAAAAAAGATCTGGGCAAGAGCACTAAAACAGTTCTGAGAACGTAGGGAAAAATAGGAACTTTTTACATACCAAAGATTCTACGGAATCCTAGGGGGAAAAGTGAATCTACCATATTAACATATTAACCATTTCCATTAAAGTATAATGTTTCAGAAAAGAGGATAATCAGCTTATGACAGCATGATTCCCTTATAATTCCTTTTATTTGAAACGTTTTTTTTGGATAAGTTATTTGGAGACCGTATCCTGTTTCCTAGTGAGAGCAAAACTCCACCCCTTTTTACATGGTGTGATGATTCTAGTCCAAACGCAATGAGTTTCTGGAAATGGCAAGTGAGACACTTGTTGCCATGGTGATCATTAATAGTTCTGACTCAGATGTAGTGTTGCTATAGCAACTGCATGGAAGCCCTTGGGAGGTGGTGCAGGCTTTTTTTTTTTTTTAATCAGCAAAAAGAGGCTAGGAAGAACCATTTTTGTAGCTTCTTGCTGCACTGCAGTGACGAAGCTTTCAAGGCTATTTCATCCAGATGAAAGATCGTTTTGTTCCTGCCCTGATGAAGCAGATATGTTACACTGCAGGATAAAGATAGGCCCATACATCATAGTAGCAAGCACATTATCTGCCTGCTAATGAATTCTAATTTTGTGACTAATGGTTTCTAATAACACAGATAATATCTTGAAAAATCCTTACTGTCACTGGCAATAAAAGAAAGCCAAAGGTCAAAGGCTGAACAGGTCCAAATCACTGAGAATTAGACCATTTCAGTCTAGATGCATCCCTGTAAGGGTGAGACACGTGGCTAATAAGGCATTTGGAAGATCTGTTTGGGATGGTTTGGTTCGATCCTCTAGGCTGTAGGCTTGTCTAGCATCTTACCTAGACCGAGAGATTGGCATGTAGAAGGTCCTCAAGAAACAGTGAGGTGACTAAATGAATCAACCTGTCACATAGTGGATAGTCATGTTTACTTTTCCCTGAGACTCCTCACCTAATTGTGCATCATTGCAAGGCCTTTGCTATGTTCTGTGGTACTTGGAATTGAGTGCGTTAAGCAGGTCTGTGTTCTTGTTAAACTGATAAGGGGGTGCACTTCTCTTTGTCAGGACTTCCTTCTGATTTCCAAGTGTTAATTACCCAGGATCAGACCTTCCTCCGGCCCTCAAGCTTTGATAGAGAAATGGGGGCAGCTGGAATGGAATCAAAAGCAACACCTCTGTACACCCTCTTCTCCAGTCAGTAGATCAAAGCAAGGGTCTAAGAGTGTCCTCACTGCCGAACCAGGATTTGAGAAGGTTGAGATAGTACTCCGGGCACCACCCTGAGACAGCCTTCTGCCAATTTAATCCATTATCAACTGCCCCCTCTGTTGTTTTTCTCCCATAGACTCTTGGGCTAAGGTGAGTTTTCCCTTCTCCAATACAAAGTTCCTTTGAGGGCTAAATTCTGTCTTGTTCTTCTGCTGTGTATGTCACAGCACCTACGTGATGGTTTCATATGGTCAGATCCCAGTAAAACCAACTTAAATAAAGATAAAAACATCTCCTAGTGTGACTTGCCTTTTGATTGGATTCCTTCTTCTTGCCTCAGAAGCTGGTAGCTAGTTAATATAAGAAAAGCAGTATTAACTGATGGGTTTGGTATTAATGGGAACATTGCCTTTTGGGTGGAAAGTTAAGAAAGGTGGCTTCTGATTAAGAAGTGTTGAAATTCCCTATTATCGCCATGGAAGTAGCTGCTTGATCTCATTTAAGAGGTAAACCTGATTCTGTGGATATATAGTAAGTATTTGTGGAATGAGTGATTATCTTTTTCTAGAAACCATAATCTTTATACATGGATTGATGGTTCTGGAGAATAGTGGACTCTCTTGGCTTATTCTCTTCTTCAAGTCCCTTACACAGCTGGAAACTGTAACAGAATGTTGACTATATGCTAATGAACAATCTACCCCTCATTAGGCCAGCACTGATGACAGTTATTCCCTTAAGCTGGTTGCAGAATTTTATTTACTAGGATGACTCTTTATAATGTCTTCTTCTTGTCCCTTGTTCTTAGACTGTGCTTTAAATGTTTGAAAATGCCTGGAACATCTTGTTTCCCATCTTGATAGTTCAGAGCTTCTTCTCCCTTTCTAATTGGTTTCTAAATTTTTCAGGGATTTCATAGCAGGCTGCTTTTTTTTTCTAAGTTGAAAACTTTTAAACATGAAAGTTGATTTGAAATTTGTCTAATGAGGTTTTAAAAGGGTATTCTGTAAAACAGCAACATGATAGTGGCTCCCAATGAAGTTGTCTCTTCCTTATAGATAGCCCTATGAAGGTGAGAAAAAGATGAAAATTTGCAATGACCCTGACAATCCACTTATTGCTGGAATCTGAAGGAATTTCCTTTAGCTACACTGTCTTCCATTCAACATTGAAAGACTCAGGGGCTTGCCTTTGTTATGCTCAACTGAACGGACTTAGGAAGACCTTCCTTCCTCCTTCCTCACCCACCAGTGGTCTGCCTCTCTTTTCATAAAAGCTAGTTTTGTTTCAAATATAAACTTGAGCAGCTACCCCTCTGCCACTTATCTGCTGCTTTTGGGGGTTGCCATAACGCTGTCTTCTCTTTTTCCTTTTCCTTGAACCCAGTCAAGAGCTTGTTCTCTTTTTTTATGTTTTCTTGAACTGTGGTAAAAAGCACATAACATTTACCACGTTAACTGTTTTTTCAGTGTATGGTTCAGTAGCGTTAAGTATATTCACATTGTTTTGAAGACTCCTCTTCTTTAGATCAAGTTAGAATCTGTAATACCAGAAAAAAAAAAGGGGGGAAGTAACATGGAAGTTGGGAGGTAAAACATTGCATCATGGGAAGCATAGTATCCACAAGTATAATATTAGTATAGTTGAGGAAAAGGAGAGTGCTGGCTAGTATACAGGTTTCCCCCCAATATCTAAAACTAGAGTGTTCCTCCTGGCATCAGGGAATACAATCAAAACCCCAAGGAGATAGCGCTTCATATCAGTCAGAATGGCTAAAATTAACAAGTCAGGAAACAACAGATGTTGGTAAGGATGTGGAGAAAGGGGAAATTCTCTTACATTGTTAGTGGGAATGCAACTTGGTGCAGCCACTCTGGAAAGTAGTATGGAGGTTCCTCAAAAAGTTAAAAGTAGAACTACCCATGACCCAGCAATTACAATATTAGGTATTTACCCTAAAGATACAAATGTAGTGATCCTGGCACCTGCCCCACCCCCGTGTTTATAGTAGCACTGTCCACAGTAGCCAAACTGTGGAAAGAACCCAGATGTCCTTCAACAGATGAATGGATAAAGAAGATGTGGGGTGTGCGTATGATGGAATATTGTGCGGCCATCAAAGAAAAAATGAAATCTTCCCATTTGCAATGATGTGGATGGAACTAAAGGGTATTATTCTAAGGGAAATAAGTCAATCAGAGAAAAACGATTATCATATGATCTCACTCATATATGGAATTTAAGAAACGAAATAGGAGCACAGAGGAAGGGAGGGAAAAATAAAATAAGACAAAATCAGAGAAGGAGACAAACCAAAAGAGACTCTTAACCATAGGAAACAAACTGAGGGTTGCTGGAGGGGAGAGGAGTGGGGATATGGGGTAACTGGGTGATGGGCATTAAGGAGGACACGTGATGTAATGAGTACTGGCTATTGTATATGACTGAAGAATTACTGAACTCCACCTCTGAAAATAATAATACACTACATGTTAATTGAATGTAAATGAAAATTAAAAATAGTGTTCCTATGAAATCTTTTGTAAAAAATGGTGTAAAGCAAAGCAATTACCATTAGTTTATATGAAAAATTTTTGAGCATTCTCAGATCTCAAAAATAACCTCTCTTAGGCTTTTCTTGTACCTCAGGATAGATTTTGCTATGGGATACACAGAATAAAGCCAGATGCTCAGAGACACTGTTGAAAGCTATGGCAGTCTGATGCTGTGTATAGTTTCTGGGAAAGAAGCCTGGCAGTGCCAGTCTCACTGCTCTGGGTACACTCTGCCTTTATACTGGCTTGCTGCAAAACAAATGTTGAATGCCATTTTTACTTTCCACCTGTTTTCCTAAAAACCCCGCCCTTCGAATTTTGTTAATGAGAACAGATTCTTATGTAGGTCTTTTGTAAAAGTGGAACAGTATGATGCAAACCATCAAAAAGCAGGGGCGTACCTGTTTCAAGTATCAGAATGGCAGGAAGTGGGCTATTTCAGCCCAATAGAAGTTTATAGAAACACAAGTTGTAGACATCAACCCGGATCAGTTGTATATCTGAAAAGAGGATTCATCCAGTGCTTAACTGTGCAGGGAGATAGTAGGAGCCAATGTGGTGAGTATGGAGAAACACTGCAAAAAAAAGGGGGGTGGATAAAATTATGAGTATGTAGAAGAAAAAATACTTTGGAATGGATTTTCTAAGATCTAGAAGAAAACTTGAGGAAATTGGCTTTTCCTAGACAGACACAAAGGCTAGGAAATAAAAGCAGATGTGTGAAAGCATCGTAGGATAGCATGCAAGGACAGAGGGCTGGTATAACATTTAATATGTGGAACACTGTGCTGAGCCCTGTGGACTGCTATAAATCTTGTGACTCTAAGAAGTGCTTGAATAGTAACATGAAATGCCTAGAAACCAAGACACTATGCAATAACCTATTAATTAAGGGACCAAGTAAATGATCCAGATCTTCTGTGCACCTGGATGTCAGGAAGAGGCAAGGTTAATGTTGGCTGGAATTATCATCTGGAAAAAATTTGGCTCAGTAGGAGGGAAGTGAGAATAGAATTCCAGAAAGGGGCAGTGGCATGACCTGAAACTTTTATTTATTTTAGGCAAATGCCATCTTCCTCAGAATGTCCTCAGATAGTCTTAATTTCACAATCTTTTTCTTTCATTTGTTTAACATTTCAAAATCTGACACCACTTTCTGGTCAATATTCTCTTACCTGGACTTCTTCTGAATTTTTACATGAGGTTTGGTTCACCTATCTCCAGCTCATAGACTTCTCTCAGGCAAGATTGTAAAACATCTAATATCTCAATAATATACTAATTTTTCTAACTAATGCTAACTTTCAGTCAGATCAGGCATTTTGAGGCAATGTCACAATAATTTTGTGTGGTAGGGTTGATGATAAAATCCCATTTTACAGGTGAGAATATTAAAAAAAAAAAAAAAAGGGTTAGGACTTAAACCCAGGGTTTTGATTTCCAGCCTCATGCTCATTGTGACAAGAGTAGTGAGGAGTAAGAATAAGGGAAGAGAAAGGTGGTAGAAATGGGCAAGTGAAGATGGTTTTACTTGTCTCAGATAGAAGTAGGGCTGTGAATGCTTAAAGATACTGAGAAGGAACCTGAGTTTCCTCCCCATCAACAGACATCTACCCCAATTATTTATTCAGCTATGGGGTAAAGGCTGTTAGGATCAGAGTACTCTTTTTTTTTTTTTTTTTAAACATTTTTAGTTCACTTTTTTTATTGTGTTATGTTACTCTTTTTGAAAAATAAAGGTTAGGGTACCTAAGATATGGGCCTAATGAAAAGAGAGAGTCTGTCTGGACAGGTGCTGGGACCACTGACCACATTCTGGAGAAGCAGAAGGATGGGCTCTAAAATTCATGTGATTTAGGAGGTGAATGCAACTAGTAGAAGGGAGAATAAAGCAAAGAACAAGAAGTGAAGATCAAGGAAAGGAGAAAAGCAAAGAGGGATAATGACCCAGAGAGGGGCATACTAGTAGAAGGGAGAATAAAGCAAAGAACAAGAAGTGAAGATCAAGGAAAGGAGAAAAGCAAAAAGGGATAATGACCCAGAGAGGGGCATAATGTCTGTAGGGCACATTCCAGAATAGAAAATCTTGCATAACCAGAACTGTGATGCAAGTTTGGTAACAACCATTTAACAACTGACAGTAAAGAAAATCATTTATTCATTTTCAAGGAAGGACAGTGTGTCTGTTATCACTGCTTTCCATAGTAATACTGACCATGTCTACATAAGGGAACAGTAGTCATGCCTTGTTGACAGTAGAGAACTGTTACAGGAAAGCAAGATTTCCTGGGATGACTGGAGGGATGGTTGGTGGTAGGAAGTTTTCACATGATAATATAGTAGTTCAGTATTGTCAGACTAGTCTTGTAATCCACTGTGACCTTTGCCAAATCATTTTATACAATTGTATATGATTATTCTTATACTTTCTTGATACATATACTTTTTTTAAAAAGATTTTATTTATTAGACAGTATAAACAGAGGGAGCAGCAGAGAGAGAGAGTGAGAAGCAGACTCCACGCTGAGTAGGGAGTCCAGTGTGGGGCTTGATCCCAGGACCCTGGGATCATGACCTGAGTTGAAGGCAAATGCTTAACTGACCAAGCCACCCAGGTGCCCCTTGATGCATATACTTTTGAGGTTAAATACATTTTTCACTGCTCAGTCTTTCCTATTTTTAATGTTTTCTAGCTTTTGGAATCATTATATTCTTTGTCCTCGTGTACTCTTACACACATTGGATTTTTTGTTTAATGCACAATTTTGATAAAGCCAGTAGTCCCTTCTCCCTATTTGAAAGGTGTGTGAGGACTCCCATGTAGAGATATAATGGCCAGAAGTTCTGTAAGTGAGAACAGACAGTATAACTCTTTATTTGTTACTGGTGTAGACTTCCAGAGCTGAGCTCAGTCATGTTTTCAAAGAGAATAGTTAAAAGTTAACATACATTTTAATTTTGTTCTGTTTTACCTAGAAAATGACCATTCCAGCTCTAGGTACTCCCATTCTCAACAGTATTTTAGACGTGGAGAGAACCCAACTGCTGGACAAGCATGATTTAACAGGCTTATCCTGGACTCCACCTTGCCTTACCTATTTGCTGCTAGGAATGAAATTCTGAACCCTAGAAGCACTTGGTAACCCTATTATTTTAATGTGTTTTGGATACACATAACATCTCATTTTCCTCCTTTTTCACTAATTGGCAGTCTCTGTTCAGCTGTTGGTTCTCTGACTATCCAGCTCCCAAGTCTCTCCAATTTCTAGATCCACAGCAGAGAGTGCCATCTTTTCTGACAGATGGACATGGGCGCATCTTTTTGAGGACCATGGCAATTGCCTTGGAAGTGTATTCATTTGGTAGGGCTGCCGTAATAAAGTAGCAAACACTGGGTGCTTTCAGCAGCAGAAATTGTTTCATAGTTCTGTGGACTAAGAGTCTGCAATCCCTGTGTCAGCAGGGTTGCTTCCTTCTAAGGGTGGTGAGGGAGACATCTGTTTCATGCCTCCTAGTTTCTGGTGGTTTGCTGGCAATCTTTGGTGTTCCTTGGCGGGTAGAGATACCACTCTGATTTCTGCCTTTATCTTCACGTGGTATTCTACTTGTGTGCATGTCTATTTCCAATTTCCCCTTTTTATAAAGATACTGCCCTACTGGATTAGAACCCACCCTAACAACCTCACTTTAACGGTACTACCTCTGTACAGACCCTACCTTCAAAAAAAATCACATTGTGAGGTACTGGGGATTAGGGTGTCAACATATTAGGGTTTTTTGGAAGGGGGGGTATAGCTTAATCCATAACAGGAGTATAGACTTTCTACATCAGAAAACATAAAATATTTTTCAAGATTTACTTTGGAATCAGTTTTTTACTGGCTTGGTTTCATGTGGTCTTTATCTTTCTCTATTTCTCTCCTTTAATCCTTTCTTGTCTAGGACCCTCCCTTAGAAATCTATTTTCTTTCAGTTCTAATTGTCTTTTTAGTTTGTTTTCTCTTACATTGTTTTTCCTTCCTTGTGCATTTCCACTTTTCTTTCCTTGTGCATTTCCACTTTTATGGATGCATGCATGCTTCTGCTCCTTTTATCCGAAAGAGGGGTTAACCTCTCTCTGAACCAGTGATTATCAACCATGGAGGTGAAGTAACCTACTGAGTCCCAGGTTGTGAAATATGGTCAGATAATTTATTCCTTATAAGTGGTAAAATACTCAGTTCTACCAAATGATTTGCCTTTTCAAAATATCTATTTCAGAATAAACCCTTAATAGTCATCTATTCATTTGCATTCTGATATGCTCTATGTTATAGAAAGAAAGGGAAGTTACCCAGTGTGTGGGAGTTTGTATGTGATGGATAGACCACCATATCTGTGCCCATGGAGTGTGTCACACATGTGGCTCATCCATCATGTGTGTCCATGCATTAAAAAAAAAAAGGATGAGAGTCACTCCTTTAGACCCAGAGAGTTTGTACAGACCAGAGGTCTCCCTTGGGAGAGGTAAAGAATAATTTGTTTTCAGTCTAGACAGGTTCTTTAAAGTTTAAATCAAATTTTGTATACGTATTCTCAGCTAAGACAAAGCCAATTTCATTATATGTGAGGAATTTAATTTTTACCTTTACACTTTGACATTCAGGAAATCTTTCTGTATTAAGAAGTTTAAATTTCCTCATCAATTTATCTCTGTGATCAGTATCTCACATGAGCAGTGTTGATACTGTACAGGGAGTTGTAAAATTGGAGTTTTAGTTATAGTACAGACACTAACAATTTATTGTCACTTCAGCAAGCTACTTAGATTCAGTAGGCTACAACTTCTTTTTGAATTATGTTTCTATCAGTAGCTGCCAATTGTTTGTAAGTTTCAAAAGACAATTAAAAATGTAACTTATGAATCTCATACTAATATAAAATAAGCACGTGTCAAAGACTTCTATTTAACTCATTTAATGAGAGAGCTGTTAAGATGCAACAATTAGTTCCCCATATAATTCAAAGATACATATACTGTATAGGTAATAAATAAGTTTACAAACAGATGCAAAGCTTGTTCGTATCCACAGACATTATTTCACCACCCCCCAAATAATTTGCCTTCTAAGTATTTTGAAACTGATAGAGTTGTAAAATACCTCAAAAAACAATAGAAAGTTCAGGCTTCTCCAAGTAAAATAACCTGGAAGGACTTAAAAAGAATCCCAATAATCTATTTTTGTCCATTTAGAAATCCTTCACAATTTTTCTGAGATAAATATTGGAGTCCTTTGTTTCAGGTGTTCTATGGAACCAATCTCCATAACTCAAGTCTAAAGCAGAATGAATCATTTTGGTTGAGAGGAGTACAAGGGCTTCTAGTTAAACTTGCTTTTTATTCTTTCTCTTAGATCATTCAGTGGAGATCCCAACTCAGAGTTTTCAGATCTGTGTAAATCACAGTTTGAAAACCATCAGATAATTTCCATAATTGCTGAAATCCTATCCTTTGCTTTATACTCAGTCCCTCAGATATTTTTTAATAGTCCCCATGTCCACACATTGTACCCATGCCTCTACCTGCTGCCTACTAAACACAGAAACACACACACACACACACACATACACACACACTGCTTTATCAGGCAATAAAGGTATCCCTTTCAGGGTCCTTACATATCCTTATAAATCCAGAATTCCAAAACTGTCCATGACTGTAGAGTTTTTCATCTCTCAATTTCATCGAGTAATTTCAAGTTACTTGAAACAATACTTCCCACTTGACTAAACAGCCTGTACTCTGAGAGCTTTAGAGTTTTCTTGAAAATGATTTCTAAATGTATCCATTGGGTTTTACTGTGATGCCATCTTTATCACTAATGTATTCACTTCAATTTTTTTAATTTTACAAAACAAGGCCATCTTTTTTAAATGCCTCTGGGCACATGTATCAAAATATCTCTATAAATCCTGCAATCACGCTTTCCTGTTCTTTATTTCTATTTTAAGTCCTATGGTTGTGACAGTCTGTTGTTATGAGAAAACAGTGAAGGATGCCTTCACTCTTTTCATCCTACTAGGGTCATTGTCTGGAAAGTTCTTTGCTTTTTCCTCCTTTCTAAGTCTTATCTCTTGACTAGTACAGAAACATAGACCAAAGAGCGAAGGATAGCTAATTTTGTTTAGTAGGACAACACATTAGGTATTACACTAAATGTTTAAAAATCTTATTTATTCTGCACAATATCCCTCTGAAGGAGATACTATTATCTTCCCCTTTATAGGTGAGAAAAGGTTGAGTAAGTTACAAAGGTCACCCAGCTAATAACTTTTATAATGAGGGCTGAAATCCAAGTTCATCAGATTCTACATCCTCCAGGATAACAGACTAACATAATTTATTACTAAGTAGGTGGCAACCTTGAATGATTTGCATTTCAAAACCTTTACATTCATTTGTGATAGAAGTGTTCAGAGCAAATCATTAGCTTGAAGGAAATCTGAGAAAAAGAGAAGCATCCGAAAGTAGAGGTGAGGACACAAGTCAATACCTCAGGAGACACAGGTTCTAGTCCAAGCTCATGGGCAAGAAGCACTCAAGGTTTCTGTTCTCATGTGTAAAATTAGACTTTCACACTAAATTGTCTCTAAAGTTTCTTCCAAACATGTAACTGTTTCTGAGGGACCTAAGAAAAAAATCACACAATGTAATCAGTTTCTGCACTTGAAAGAAAGATTTAGTGGCATATGTGTGGGTTAGGTTTGCGTGGTGAGATTAATTACCCCGGTCAGTCTAACTCACCTGTTGGGCTTGTCCTCTCTTTCTGTGTGTCAGGGCAACTGCTGAGTGAATCCACTGAGAACCAGGCAAATTTGGACAGCACTGTTACTTCTTTGGACTGCTGTCACCACAATGGCAGGTCAAATCACCAACTGGAAGGGGTGGAATGCATTCTGCCCTAAAGGCAGTCTCTCAGTATGGAGGAGACATTCCAACCCACAGACCCTGGGTCGAGCTGATGCAGAGAAAGGGGGAAGGTTAAGAGACCTATCCATAGCAGATGATGTATTGCAAGTGAGAGCCTAAAACTACAAGATGGAAATCACTAAAACGTGTTGTGCAGATTCCTTGGAACACAGCTTGTAAGAGGGAGGCCTGTGTATTGTTGAACAAAAGAGCAGCAGACAGATCACGTCTATGTGGTAATCTAGAATGAAGGTGTTAGAACATCTGTTATTTTGTCTGCCTGGCTCCCCTTCCTTTGGAAACTGCTCCTCTACCACGTTGAGCAATTCTGGTGTGCCCATCTTTCCTGCCACAGGGGTGAGCAAACGACTCAAGGTGACCAGTCAGGGTATGTCATTGTCCAGGGCCCAGATATTCATTGACTAGAGACGGATGTGAGCCCTAAGTAGGGCCAATCAGTGTCCTGCTGGGGGAATTGCTATCTTCACAGAAAAAGAGAGAGGATCCTGTTCTGAGTTTGTGAGCTATAAAGATGATAAGATGGAGGTGGGCCACTTGGAAAGAAGTCAGTGTGGAGGAAGGAAGGGTAAGAGACCTATGGCTAAGGACCTTGCTGAAGTACTCAGCTCCAAATACCTTTGAAACTAGAAAACACCCAGACTTCTTAACTGTATGAACCAATAAATACCTCTCTCCCATTAGAACATACTTATTTGGGTGTAATTTATATGCATTAAAATTCACCCTGTTTAGATGGATAGTTCCATGAATTTTGATCAATGTGTAAAGACTGTATAATCAGTACCACAATCAAGATACAGAGTATTTTTATCACCCCAGGAAGTTCTACAGCTTCTGTGTAGTGTAGTGTGTCTCCTTCCATCCTTCCCCTGGCAACCACTGATTTATGATCCTGCCCCTACAGTTTTGCCTTTTCCGCAATGATAAGTAAATGGAATCCCTAAGTATGTATAGCCTTTGAGTATTACTTCTTTAACTTGGTTGAATGCATCTGAGATCCATCCTCATTGCTGCAATGGTTAATGGTTTGTTCTTTTTTACTGCTAAGTAGTATTTCATTATATGGATATATCATAATTTATTTATACATTTACTGGTTCATGGGATTGTGGACTGTTTCCAGCTTTTGGTAATTATGCAGAAAGCCACAATAAATAATTGCATACAGGTTTTTGTATGGACTTATGTTTTCATTTCTCTTAGGTAAATAAATGTAGGAATGCTGAGCTATATGGTATATTTAATGTTACAAGAAACTTCCAAACTATATTTCAAAGTGGCTATACCATTTTGCATTACCACGAGGAATGAGAATTCCCGTTGCTCTGCTTTCTTACCAGCATCTGATGCATATTTTTAAAATTTGGCTGATTCTAATATGTGTGCAGTGATATCTTATTATGATTTCAATGAAAAATGATGTTAAGCATCTTTCCATATGCTCATTGGCCATTTACATACCTTTATCTTTAGTGGAGTATCTGACCAAATATTTTGTCTCTTTTTTGTTTATTTTCTTATTACTATACTATGAAAATATACACCCTAAATACAAGTCCTTTAACAAATTTACGTTTTGCAAATATTTACTTTCAGTGTGTGACATGTCTTTTCATTTTTTTAGAGGTGTTTTTCAAAGAACAGAAGCTTTAAATTTTGAACAAATTTCAGTTTATCAGTTGTTTTATTTTATGGCTTATGCTTTTTGTGTCCTCTGTAATACTTTGGTAAACTCAAGCCCATAGAAAATTTTGCTGTTTTGTTTTTTTCTAGACACTTTATAGTTTTGGAGTTTACATATGTAACTGTGATCAATTTGGGGTTAATTGGGTATAGCACCCCCTGTCCCCTTTTAAAGATGACTTGAGTTTCTATTTCTGGTAACCAAAAAGTCTTGACTGATGAAGATGGTATTGTTCACAAATGTTAAATGAGAAACATTTTAAGAAAGGACTTATCTTATGGAAATATATTTCAGGGCAACATATCAGTTCTTTCCAAAATCGATTTCAATCAAAATCCCATTGAGATTTATTTGAACTTGACAAAATGAATTTTTAATGTGGAAGAATAAATGGATAAGAATAGCAATGAAAACTTTAAAAATGAAATAGACTTCAGCTATAAGGTATTAAAACACACAGTAAACCACAATAATCAAAGCAATGTGGCACTGGCGTGGAAATCAGGGGCAAAGCAGTGGAACAGAGGGATGTAGATACAGGCCTGGGATGAATGTTTTATGTCAGAATAAAAAATAATTCTCCAAATAGCAGTGCTGGTAAAATTAGTTTAAAAAATATGTCCTTAATTATCATCAACGTTCCAGGTGAATTAGAACAAAACATGAAAAATTAAAACATCAAGAGCAAGATAGTGTGCAGTTGCAATCCTGAACTGGTACCTCCTCGATCTTTCCTCAAATTGGATTTGCTCTTTTTATGTGACTTAACTGGATTGCAGGATTGTCCATTGAGTCTGCATGCCATTACACTGCCCCGCACCCACGTCATGCGGGAATATAGGTTATCTTGGTCTTCTTTGTTGTAAGCAGAAGTACTCTGTTCTCATGCAAAAAATGTGTTTATTTCTGTCTGCTCGTCAGAAGCATTTGTATTCAGGCAAGATTTGTGAAAATATTTTCCCCACCAAATTAAATGTGGCTTCTAATATATTTCCAGAGGGAGCATTTTATATATATTCTTGAGATTGGGGAGTGCAGGGGGGAGGTCTGGGAATCAAAGTAGAGGGTCTCGATTGACTGTGGTGTTTCCTGTGAGGTGAAGCCACATTTTTCTTCTCTTCATAGATGCTTCAGCCTGGGGGATTAATGTTTACCTTGATTTAATGTCTCATCAGAAGCATGACACCCACAGCAGTCTGGCTGCAGCGGGATTAAATGAAGCATGGCCGTTTCTTCAAGAGAGACTTAAACCTCAAGCCTTCAGCCCCAGAGGGGTGGGGCAGGAGATGAGGAGAGAACAAAAATCTATTGAACTCCCAGTGGTAGAGGGAGAATGAAAAATTTAACCCCTGTCACCACAGGCACAATTGAGGGGCCGAAATGAGGTTTTTATTTTAAAAAATCTAGGAGTTAAACCCAAGTTAGGAGGGTTTGGACTGTACAGGGACACTGCCCTGGGAGTTGAGGAAGGAAGGAGCTCAGCTGCCCCTGGACTACTCCTACCCCACACATCAAACAGGCAACCTTGAGACAAGGACACAAACTCTGTCTTTAAGGGAGAAAGAAAGGGAGATTATTTTCAGTGTGTGGAAATTGAATCCAAAGCCTCATCAGGACAAATTCTGCCAGAGCAGCATATTCTTCCTCCCAGAAGCAGGTAAATGAATATAGGAAATGCTAAACTAGGTCAGGTAAGGTCCATCCTGCCCAGAATTCTGCCTCTGGCTTAGAACCAAGAGAGGGCTGTGGGAACTGGGCATTATGGGTTTCTCTTTCCACACCTACCCCCAAATTTCTTGGGTTCCTTCATGAAATCATTAAAGATCTGATGCTCATGAAAATTTCTTACAACTCTTACATTCTTAGCCAGTATATCAATGGGATAATGAGTTCTTTAGTTCAATCAATAAAGTGGTACTTCTTATTTGTCCTAGAATTAACTACTTCATGTTTTACGGTAGATCTAAATTCTTACCTATCAGAGTTTTGGGGCTCTTATATTCATTCCTCCCAACTTTTGTAGGACTTTATAGTCTTCTATCAAGCCTTTCCTGTTATGGCCACTCTACCCTCCTCCCCCCATGAAGTTGACTAGTTTAATTATCCTCTTCCCCTTTTCTTTCCTTCCTGGGACATTCTTTTTCTGTGTCTTTCCCTTTTCCTCTCTTTCTTACTTAGTTGTAACAAAGAGACTTATGAATGGTAGGCCTTTGGGCCACGCCCATTCTTTAGTCACATTGTACTCCTATTTCAGGCAGTGCTCAGCCCCTGCTGTAAGGGCAGTGAGCCAGCAGAAAGAACATTGAGCTAAAGAGTCAGACAGACCAGGGTTAAAATCTTCCTGTATCACTGAATACCTGTATGACCTTGAGTAACTCAGTTTCAGGTTGTTGGGTTTTTTGTTTGTTTGTTTGTCTGTTTTTTGTTTTGTTTTGTTTTTAAATAGAATAAAACATCTTAATGAGTCATTGTGAAGATTAAACAATTTGAAAAACCTTGGTAGGTAGCTCAATATTCTGAGAAAGCTAATCTATTTTTTAAAACAAATCAGTGCAATCTCAAGACAGGGTCCAGTTTGTTTTTTCACTCCTGTGCTATGAGTAACAAAGCTGAAAAGTCTAATGGGGCCGAGTAAGTAGTGAGAACTTCCTTCTTTGCCTAACTGGCAAGAACATGGCAGCCAGCAGCCAGTAAGTAGAGACTTATCTCATCACTTCCCCATCATACCTTATAGTAGTAGTCTCAAGGGAACATGATGGGAATCCTCATCAGAGTGAACCTAGAAGCTGGCCACTTTGGGGTTAATGTTTGCCATCACAGTCTACAACCCCAAAGAAACTCCCCCTAATACAACCATTCTCACAAACTTGTTTAGAAGCCTTGGGCAAACCCAGTGGAAGCTCTGGTTGAGGAAGAAATGCCCATCAGCATTTCACCTTTTGGACTGAAATTGCGGGGCTTTGTAGTTCCATCTCATTCAGCCATTGAACATGGGCAGCCCTAGAAAAGGCATGACCATGGGAGAGGCATTTCTCCGCAACTGAGATAAACACTGAAGGAGCTGACATTTAGAGGCTGTCTGCTAACTGCATGCCACACTCTTGGACAACAAGTCCGTCCTTGAAGCATATAATCTTGTCTACTGCAGTAAGATAGTGTTCTTAAAACATATTCTAAGACTTCCTATGTTTTTATTCCTACTTCCTTAATATAAAGTTGTAACATGTATTACTTATTGCTACATAACAAAATACTGCAAAATTTTATTGGCTTAAAATAACAGTGATTTAGTACATCTCAAAATTCTGTGTTAGCTAGCATCACCTGGATGATTTTTGAGCTGGTCTTCCCTGAGGTCACTCATGCAGCTGCAGTCATATTCTCTTTCAGTCATAGGCAGAAGGTCTAAGATGGTCTCATTTACATGTCTAGGGCCTTGATGTTGGCAAGCTGGTTCTTTTCCTCTATGCAATCTCTCATTTGGTAGCTTAGTCTGCAGAAGTAGAGGCAAATTTGGAAGCTGCAGCCCAGATGCCAGAATTGGTTAAATTCTAGTGGTCAAAGTAAATCATGAGATTACCCAGTACGAGGAGTTGAAAAATAGATTCCGCTTGATATTAAGAACTGTAATATGTGATTCCATTCTTCAGCCTACCACTGTCTATTCACTGGCCTCCAAATATAAAATGTGCTCACTCTCTCCCCTCAAAATTATTCCCATCACAGCATCATAATCAAGCTTGAAGTCCATAGTCTCAATGTAACTTGGAACAAAACTTGATCATTTTCAGAGCCATAAATTTTGTTGTGCTAAAGATATCTGCTATCTAAGAATTGCAATTTCTAAAAGTAAAACTCTTGATATCCTCAATGATACAGATTACTGTCTAATCTCTGTATTACTTTTGGAAAGGTTTTTAGATCTGTGGTAAATATTGTAGGCATAACTCACAATCTTACATTATTAAACAACAGGGCTTCTCATTGTGGAAAATCAGACTTGTTAATGTCAAATCCAATTCAGGACTTGATCAGTCTGTGTGGTAAATAGGTCTTTCAGATGGTTCATTCCAATAGTAAATCTTACTTGAGCCCAAAAGTGGAAAGGATTGTTTCTCAAATTGTTTCTCAAATGAAAACTGTTGCTTTTCAAGAGGAAGTTGGGGATGAGGCTTCCTTTTTATCTCTCGAAGCATACTGGGGCATCCAGAACTTAACCACATGTATTGTAGTAGGAAGTATGCTTGTGAGAGAGGTATCTCAAAATTTCTCTTGGCTCCGTCTAGCCTTTGGGAGTCATGAACTCAATAAAAACCTAATGACAATCATGAGAAATGATCATATACTCAGGATTTGGGGTTAATGGATCCCTTGATATCTTTCATGATAATGTTATAGTTCTTAAAATTTAAAATGCCTATGAATCAGCTCAGGTGAATGTCAACAAAAGAGTCCCAGGCTCCAGCATTTGTGGTTGGTGTAGCCTGGACAGGACCAGGAATGCCCTTTATGTAAAAACAAAACAAGACAATGAAAAAAACACCCAAAGAGTCTGACGTCTGATGCAGGTTAGTTTTGGCTGCATTCGAGAAACTTAGGAGTTCATGAACCCACCAATTAAAATCTTTGATCTTTCTGGATACACACACATGCAGGCATGTGTGCACACACATACATATAAAAGATTAAAAATAAAAGATGAACTATTTTTTTCCTTTGGTCCCAGTTATTTCACAAGAATTTCAGTGATTTGGGGTACCTCGGTGGCTCAGTCATTAAGCGTCTGCCTTCAGCTCAGGTCATGAGCCCAGGGCCTGCGATGGAGACCCAGAGGGTTCCCTGCTCAGCTGGAAGTCTGCTTCTCCCTCTCTTACTCCCCCTGCTTGTGTTCCCTCTCTTACTGTGTTTCTCTCTATCAAATAAATAAATCTTAAAAAAAAAATTTCAGCGTTTCAACTGTTACATCTGAGTCAACCTAATGATTACATTGGAGTGGACCTAACTGTATAAATTTGTATCATTGTACATATGTGATACAGACATCTTGGTTACTTAGTTGCAGTTTTAAAATCTTGATTCCTTGAAGCTGCTATTGAAGACTAAACATCAACTATTTACATTCTCCAAATGATCTAATTGTGGTTAATTTCTATGTATTCACTTTTACATAGTTGGAATCATTATGGTGATCTGCTGCTTATAACATTTTCCATATGCGGGGCTATAGTTATTTTCATGTGTTGACATCACCCACATACTTGTTATTTTATAAAGCCATAATATTCCACTGGGCAAATGTGCCAGAATTTATTTCTCATCGGTAGGCTTTGTGCCGTGTCAGCATATGTGTGCAGATTCTATTTAACGTCAGCTGTATGCAGTGGTACCTCTTTTTAGAAATGGTTATCATCACAAGGGATTATCAAGTGAAAGTATCATAGAAACATCCTAAAAGATACTTGGGCCTTAAACTGATAAATAATTAGGACCCTAAATGGGTAATAAATTGAACCCAGTGTGTTTTCAAAGAAGTAAATACAATTTTAGGCATTAATAAGTTCAATGTTTTTAGATTCTAGGCAGGAATGTAGCCACTGGAAATAGGTAGAGAGAAGCTCCTCCCAGGAAAAATATCAACTATGTGCAAATTCATGAACTCTAGTTCATAAGCCAGGCAGAGGGCAGTTGGATGATACAGAAAGAGAACTAAGTTGAAATGATAATGGGTGTTGTTTCACAGATTTCCTCAACAGACAAAATAAGTTTCTTATAATACCAGGTTCTAAAAAATAGATTTTGGTGTTTCAGGAGACTTCAGCTCTCTTGAAATCTGTTGGAAGTCTAATTTGGCCAAAAGGAGGGTATCTGATAAATTTCTGACTATGAGACAATTTGTTACTGAGAAAGTAAAAGATTTAATATAGGCATATACCATCCTAGACTTGAAGGAAACTAAGAAGGAAAAACTGATAATTAATATAATAGCAAATGCCTAATACCAAAGAAAAGGAATACTGGATTTAGTTATTCATGTGCCCTAGACTTTAAAAGCCAATTGTTAAAATGCTTCCTTGACTCTGAAAGGGAAAATAGGTGAAGGGTAGAAAGCTCTCTACATGTAATTGGGACTGTACAAAAGTTTGGGAAAGTTCAAAGAGAAAGGCAAAAGGAAAGACATCTAAGGAAAATAATGTAGTTGCATAGGTATTCCATTCTATATCCAGGTGTATAAAAGACTTTTACAAAAGACATATAATAAATATAATATAATAAAAGATAAATATAAAAGAATGACAAAGATATAAGAAAAGCACTGAGAAGCCTAAAGCACAGGCGAAGTGAATAGGGTTAAGCTTTAGAGAGAAAAAGATAACCAAATAATTATTCTATTATGTAGAATAAGAAGTTGTTATAGGTCCATGACATTAATGAGGAGTATAAGAAATCTGAGATTTTCATATGCTATTTCACTTTTTAAAGGGGGATGTGTCAATGCCAGAAAGTATTGACTAAGCACCTGAATTTTAATACTTATCAGCATTTAGAATTAAATTTTAAGTAGAAGGCATATGAACTTTTGGAGAAGAATGAGATGATCAATAGGAACGCATATGCATTCATCAAGTATGGGTGAAACGTGTTGATTTCCTATCATTTTAAAGTAGTGATTTTGATTGCTAATTCGGGAAATATCATTGATTCAGTACCTGTTGATTTAAATGTAGCATTTGGTTATTTTTCCTTCATGCTATTTAGGATAAGATGCTTAAGACACTTCATGGATTATTAGATTAATTAGTAACTTGTCTAATAGCTGTTTTTTTTTTAATATTTAAGGAGCGGCATCTCCATTTAACTAGAATATGGCTCTGTCCTTCGCAGTTCAAAATTTGTATCAGTGACTTGAATGAAGGAATGTATTCACACATGAGTTTTAGATAAAAATCTTACTAGAACAATTTTACATGGGATGTTGCTTACTCAGATTTCACTCTTGCATACCACAAGTAAATCCAAGTCAGGTGGAGACACAATAGACTACAAGGATGACAATGATTTGTTGACTCTTCCTAACTAATCCTCAGTCTGAAAAGAACTGAGAGTTCACTCCACTGTGGTAGGTTGAATAATGTCCCTCAAAGATATCTAAGTCTTAATCTTTGGAGCCTGTGAATACATTACCTTACGTAGTAAAAAGCAGTTTTCACGTGTGATGAAGGATCTTGAAGTTGGGAGGTTATTGTACTTTGTCTAAGAGAGCTCAGTGTGATCACAAGTGTTGTAAGAGAGGGAACAGGAGGGTCAGAATCAGACAGGAAGATGTGAAGATAGAAGCATAGGTTGGAGTATGCAGGCAGCTTCTAAAAACTGAAAAAGGCAAGGAAATACTCTCCCCTAGAGTTTCCAGAAAGAACATAGCCCCAGACTTTTGACTGTCAGAACTGTTAGATAGTAAATTTATGGTGTTTTAAGCCACCAAGTTTGTGGTAACGTGTTACAACAATGAAAACTAACACACCCACCTTGAGAAAACTAAGGCATGTGTGATGAGATCTCATACAAATTTCCAGTTTTTCCTCAGAGAGGAACAGATGATAACCATTCACTGGTGGGACTCAGAGTCAGCCTTCTCTAGTTCAGATGTAGTATCCTACATTTGCTCTTGTTCCATTTTGTTTTACTATAGCATAACTGCTAACTGGCACCATGCCAAATTTTAGTTGGTGGAAACCTAGCCTTTTTTTTTTTTTTTTTTGGTCTTATAGACTACAATTCCAGCTTTTATTAATAATTTTATCCAAGGGATATTTCAAATATTTTGTGAAATGTTTCGAGACCTGCCTTTGTACGCTGTTAAGAAGTTTGCTAATCATTTATTTTCTTTTCCCCCAGCTTTACTGAGATAAAATTGGTAACGTTTTAAGTTATATTGTGATGATTTGATACACAGGTATATTGTGAAATATTTACTAAAATGAGGTTGGTTAACACATCCTTTGCCTTATGTAATTACCATTTGTTGTTACTGTTATGGCAAGAACATTAAAGCCCTACTTTCAGGTATACAATATATTAACTATAGAAACCATGGCATACATTAGACCCCTCAAACTTATTCATCTTCTGACTTTTTACAAAAAGTCCATCTTTTGGCACAGTACATTCATCTTTTAACTACTTTACAAAAAGTCTATACTCTGTGACCAATATCTCCCCCATTTAAGGTAATCTTCAGCCTCTGGCAAACCACCATGCTACATTTTCTATATATTTAAGTATATATTGTATCTTTTTTTTTTTTTTTTTTTTAAAGATTCCACATATAAGTGATACCATGCAGTTTTTGGCTTTCTCTGCCTGGCTTATTTTACCTAGTACAGTGCCCTCAAATTCTATCCATCTTGCCCAAATGGCAAGATGTTCTTTCTATAGCTAAATAATATTCC